>NW_020864189.1:508229-557828 GCF_003713205.1 Coffea eugenioides
CTATTTATAGGCTTAATGAAATAACAAAACCCTAAAGAAACCTAAAGGGGAGGTCGGCTACCTTGTCATCAAGGTGGGCCGGCCCATGCCTTCTACGAACAACGAATCCAAATAAATTGAAAACAATGACTAAGGCCCTACTCGGCCGCTTCGTAAGGAGGCCCACTGGGGTCTTCTTGGGCTTGGACCAAAGTGTAAGTTGCTTGATTGACCCTCTCCAAGCCTTCAATATCTCTATAGGCTCCATGTTGATCGTGGACAGCTCGAACAAGGGCTTGGAGTGATTCCTTGAAGAGCTTGGCCCGTGCACGTGTGACTGGACCCAATGGAACTTGGACTGGGCCCTGGCCCTGGTTCACATCAGTCCCCTCCTCTTGAGAAGGATTTGCCCTCAAATCTGGATCCTCCTCACCAAGAAACGGGCTCAAGTCCGCGACATTGAAGGTCGCGCTAACATTGTACTCCCCAGGTAGCTCCAATTTGTATGCGTTGTCATTAACCCGTTGGAGTACACGAAAAGGTCCATCCCCTCTGGGGGATAATTTGCTTTGTCGCTGCTTGGGGAACCTCTCTTTGCGTAAGTGTAACCAAACCCAATCACCAGGCTCGAAAATCATTTTGCGGCGGTGCTTGTTAGCCTGCTGGATGTATTGCTGAGTACGCCTTTCAATGTTTGCTCGAGCGGCTTCATGTAACCTGCGTACAAAATCGGCCTTCTTTTTCCCATCTAAGCTTGTGTGCTCAGAGGAAGGTAAGGGTACTAAATCAAGAGGGGTCAGCGGGTTAAAGCCATAAACAATCTCAAAAGGTGAGTAGTGTGTAGCACTGTGAACAACTCGATTGTAGGCGAATTCAACATGAGGCAAACACTCTTCCCAAGTCTTAAGATTCTTTTTAATCAATGCCCGAAGTAGTGTGCCGAGTGTGCGATTGACAACTTCAGTTTGTCCATCGCTTTGTGGATGACTAGTGGTGGAGAATAGTAACCGAGTGCCAAGTTTAGACCACAGAGTCTTCCAAAAGTAACTTAGGAATTTCACATCCCTATCACTAACAATGGTCCTAGGCATACCATGCAGACGGACAATTTCCTTGAAGAATAGAGTAGCAATATGAGATGCATCATCAGTTTTGTGACAGGGGATAAAATGAGCCATCTTAGAAAACCTATCAACCACCACAAATATAGAATCATTACCCCTCGGTGATCGAGGCAAACCTAGTACGAAGTCCATAGACAAGTCAACCCAGGGATGGTGAGGGATAGGTAACGGGGTATATAAGCCATGTGGGTTTGTCTTGGACTTAGCTTTGTGACAAGTAGCACACCTACCAACCATGCGTTCAACATCCCTACGCATATGGGGCCAGTAAAAGTGCTCTTGTAACATAGCCAGAGTCTTGGCAATGCCAAAGTGGCCCATGAGACCACCACTATGTGCCTCGCGAATCAAAAGATCACGAATGGAAGAGTTAGGCACACATAGTTTATCTACATGGAATAGGAATCCATCATGCAAAAAGTACTTTCCCTGTGGATTCTTAACACACACAGCATAGATAGCACCAAAGTCATGATCATTAGTGTAGAGGTCTTTCACCATTTCGAACCCAAGTAACTTGGCATCAAGACAGACAAGTAAGGAGTGTCTACGTGACAAAGCATCAGCGACCACATTCGTCTTGCCAGTCTTGTACTTAATCACATAGGAGAAGGTGTCAATGAAGCTTACCCATTTGGCATGGCGCTTGCTTAGCTTGGGTTGGCCTTTGAGGTACTTCAATGACTCGTGATCAGTGTGGATCACGAACTCCCGAGGCCGAAGGTAGTGTTGCCAGGTTTCCAAGGCCCTCACTAAGGCGTACAGCTCCTTGTCGTACGTGGGGTAGTTCAGTGCAGCTCCTCCCAATTTCTCGCTAAAGAAGGCGCACGGCCTCTTGTCTTGCATGAGGACTGCTCCAATACCTACACCAGAAGCATCACAGTCAATTTCAAACGTCTTATTAAAGTTTGGTAATGCTAACACAGGTGCATGTGTGAGTGTGTCCTTAAGGGCGAGAAACGCTTGTTCTTGTGATTCCCCCCAATGGAACTTGTCATCCTTCTTTGTCACGGCGGTCAATGGGGCGGCAATAGTGCTAAAGTTTTTAACAAATCGCCGATAAAAACCCGCCAGTCCAAGAAAGCTGCGCACGTCAGGAACGGATGTGGGGAGTTGGCCATTGTTCGATGGCCTCAATCTTGGATTTGTCTACCTTGATGCCCTGCGAACTTACCACATAGCCTAAAAACACAAGCTCGTTAGTAAAAAAGGTGCACTTCTTGAGGTTAGCGTATAGACGCGCCTGTCGAAGTGTCTCAAGAACTAATCGTACATGCTCCAAGTGCTCATGCTCACTACGACTATAGATCAGGATGTCATCAAAGTAAACAATGACAAATTTACCAATAAAGTGTCTCAACACATGGTTCATGAGTCGCATGAAGGTGCTAGGGGCATTTGTCAAGCCAAAAGGCATGACCAACCACTCATAGAGACCATGCTTGGTTTTGAAGGCTGTCTTCCACTCATCGCCTTCCTTCATCCTAATTTGATGATAACCACTCCGCAAGTCAATTTTGGTGAAAATAATAGCTCCATCGAGCTCATCAAGCATATCATCAAGTCTGGGAATGGGATGACGATATTTGACAGTGATAGCGTTCACAGCCCGACAGTCAGTGCACATGCGCCAAGTACCGTCCTTCTTGGGAACAAGTATCACAGGTACCGCACAAGGGCTTAGACTTTCCTTAACCCAACCCTTACCTAAGAGGCCATCAACTTGCCTTTGAAGCTCCTTGGTCTCCTCAGGGCCCATGCGGTAAGCAGGTTTGTTGGGCAATGGTGCTCCAGGGATGAGGTCGATTTGGTGTTCAATTCCCCGAATGGGTGGTAAACCGTCAGGGACCTCGTCAGGAAAAACATCTTCAAATTCCTGCAAAAGAGCAACTAGCCTTGTCGAGCTCAGCAACATCTAAGAGCACATGCTTGCAAATCATGAGAAGTATAGGCTGATTAGAGTGCACCGCTTTTCGAACATCTTTAGCCTTAATAATCATGTTGTGCTTCCTAGTGGGCGGAGCGGCCGGTGTTTTGTCGCGTATGCCCCTAGGTGTGCTCCCTTGACCCTTGGTTGATGGCTCAGTCGTAGACGTGGAGCTGTTACCAGGGTCGACCGCCTTGAGTTTCCTCTTTTGACGGTCTTGTTCACACTCCCTTTGCAAAAGTAGTTGGTCCTCATAAACTTGTGCAGGTGTGAGAGGTGTAAGGACCTTACGTTTGCCATCGTGCACAAGTGTGTACTTATTTGCTCTTCCATCGAATGTGACGTGTTTGTCGAATTGCCAGGGCCTTCCCAAAATGATATGTGTAGCATGCATTGGCACCACGTCGCACACGATTTCATCAGTGTAAGTACCAATGGAAAAGGGAATGCGTGCTTGCTTGAAGACTCGTACTTCACCATCCTCACTTAGCCATTGGAGGCGGTAAGGGTGTGGATGCCTGGTAGTGGTGAGTCCTAGACTTTCAACCATGAGCAAGCTGGCCACGTACGTGCAACTCCCACCGTCGACGATGAGACTACACACTTTGTCGCCTACCTTACAGCGGGTGTAGAATAGGTTTTCGCGTTGTAGCTGCTCGTCCTCTTTGACGCGGGCGGTTAACACTCGTCGTGCTACCAAGCAACCTACTTCGCCACGTGTAGGCGAGCATGCCTCCCCAGCTGGCTCTACTTCTAGGCAGTCGTCTTCGACCAGTTCGGGCATGTCCTCACATTCGTCATCATCCGACACGATTTCGCCAGTGTGAGTGATCAGCATTACCCGTTGGTTTGGACATTGAGATTGAATATGCCCAAACCCTTGGCACTTAAAACACTTGATGTCCCTACTCCTAGCTTTAGGAGTCTCTTGCGGTGCCTTTGAGGTAGACCTGGACACATCAGAAACCTTGTTAGGTGTAGAATAGGCATTACGGGTAGAAGCATTACCTTGGAAGCGGTTAGAATAGGTTGGTGTTGTCGCATTTCCAACTTCGTGGGTCACTCTTCGTGGTTGGTTGCCTTTCCACGAGGTGGTGGTAGGAGATTGGAAAGTACGGGCTCCCCGTCTTAATTTCTTCCCCCGTTCGGCCTTAATGGCGAGTTCTAGAAGGTCGTGCATGTCCAAATAATGTTGAAGCTCCAAGGCATCCTGAAGGTCAGGATTGAGACCCCTAAGAAACCTAGCCATTGTGGCTTCGTTGTCTTCTTGAATGTTGGCCCTCATCATGGCCATCTCGATCTCCTTGTGGTAATCCTCCACACTCATGTTGCCTTGCGTGAGTGTTTGAAGCTTAGAGTGGAGATCACGATTGTAGTAGCTAGGAACAAATCGCTTGCGCATTAGTGCCTTGAGTTCTCGCCAAGTTCGGACACGTGGTTCTCCCATCCTCCTCCTCGTGGTCCTCACTTGGTCCCACCAGACTAGTGCGTACTCGGTGAACTCGACGGTGGCAACCTTCACTTTTTGCTCCTCGCTATAGTCATAGCAGTCGAAGACCATCTCGATACGGCCTTCCCACTCCAAGTAAGCCTCAGGGTCACTTTTGCCCTTGAATGCGGGAACTTGAATTTTAAGCCCCTTGATTTCGTTTTTGGGCATGTCCCTTGTAGGCCTCTCGGGTCGTTCCCCATCCTCACTAGCGGAGTAGTCTTCACCATTTGTTTCTTTGGTGCCATGGTTACTCCGGTTATGGGACCTAGAACGAGAGCCTCGCGTAAGGCTCCTAGACAACTCCTCAAAACGAGTGTGTAACGTCTCCATTTGTTGCTCACTGATTCGTTTGAGCTCATGCCTCATGGCGGTGAACAATAGAGAGTAGTCTTTTGATGGTGGTTGTTGATCTTGCTCCATGTCTCTTTTGTGCCCCTGCAAAGGTTAGTAACAAGCAAGAAAGTGCAAATATAATCCTCACTTCACTCCCTGAGTGTATCTCTTGCGCTCGTGTATAGTGCTCAAGTCACTCTATAAAACTTACCAAGTACCTTACCTGTTGGTTTAGGTAGTTGAGTAATGTTGCTCGAGTCCAATAATTGTCTCCAACTTTTCCCACAAGAGTAAACAAGAGTGAAGGATGCAAGTGGATGATATTTTGGTGAAGGAAAGGACGGTTTTGGAAGGCTTAAAAGGTGGTGGACAGATTTGGAAATATTGCCAAGAAAGGAAACTCTAAGAATTCCTAAGATGTAGGAGTGGTTTCCTAAAAAGGATGATAAAATATAGGAGGATATCCTAAAATGGAGGAGAAAGTGTAGGAAGGTGTCCAAGTGTTATCCAAGTGTGGTACTTAGTCTCCTAAACTAAGTTAGAAAACAAGTTAGAGTTGGTAATCCCCTTGAAGTCCTTCTTTAAGCAACTTCTAATCCCCCCCCAAACAGACTCGGTTCCCTCTCTCTCCTTTTACCGCAATTTTCCAGAAATCTTCCCTTTATTCCCTTCCCAAAGTCGGCTAAAAGAACCCTTATAACCCCCCTTGAGCAGCCGCACACTTTGCTCACAACACCAACCAGATTTGGAACTCTGAAATTTTCCAGATTCCCTCCTCTTAGAAGGCCTTCCCAAAGTCGGCTATACTCCCTATAAGACTTCCTCTTCACAGCCGCAATTTACCCACACAATTCGGCTCTCCTTCTACTCCAAGAACAAGAAGTTCGGCCCTCTCTCCTTCAAGGCAGATTCGGTTCTTGTGACTCCAGAAATTAACTCTTGTGATTCCAGAAATTCGGCTCTAATGGACTCCCAAGGGCATGCGAGTGATGCTACTCAAGAATCTCCGAAGAAATTCACCCCTCAACCAAGAAAGCCACGTATGGATGCAAGGTCTTACAAGAAACTCTTTGTACGAAGGGAAGTGCAAGTGTTTAAAGTTCAAGATAATCAAGAACCTCAAACAAAGGTTGCTCAAGTGATCAAGGCTCAAGGTAACCAAGAATTTCAAGAAGAGGTTGGCCAAAACTTTTGAATTCCTTTTCTTTTCTTGATGTAATTTTCTGGTTGGCCAAAAACTTTTGAATTCTTTTCTTTTCTTGATGTAATTTTCTGGTTTGAAACAAGAAATAACAAGACAGATTTGACAATAAAGAGTTACGGCTTCCTTCTTGGTTTCTTGTTGGCCGAATGTTCTTCTTGTTTCCCTCTTGTCTTTTGCGTTTCTGTTTGTTTATTTATTATTTTTTTTTTTGACTTAACAAATGCAACTAAGCCTGGACGGAGAGAGGTTCACAAACCAGATTTCTGGTCAGCCCTACGTCCCACAACTAATCAGCCAAGAACTCCAAGAGTTACCAAGAACTTTCAAGAACTTCAAGATTTAATTCCAAGAACTCAAGAAACCCTAGATGGTTGTAGTTTCCTTCAAGATTCTCAACTCCAACAAGTTTTAACCCCAAATCAGTTTAGACAAGATAAGTAAACAACTTGAATAAGCTACTAAGATTTGGACAGATTTGGCCACAAGGCAAAGCCCTAGCCGCAACTTGGAACCCTAGCCGCAACTTGCTTCTTCTTTTTTTTTATTTTTTTGCAGATTCGGCAAGGCTAATTGCTGGGCAGAATGGATGTCACTAGAGTATGAAATCTGGGCAGATTGGGACTATCGACAATAACACACAACTGTCCAGAAATTGACGCGACAAACAACGAGAACTAGCGGACAGAATTTTTTTTTCTCTTTGACAAGCGATGCAAACAGATTTTGTTTGTTTTGTTTTTTTGTTTTTTTTGACTAACAAAGCAGCAACGGACAGACTTGAAGACACAAACGGACGGACTCAATTAAGAAAAGCAATGACCAGAATTTCTAGACATCAAACGAAAGGAAACGGCACAACAAAATACCAAAGCTAGCGAACAGAATTTTTTTTTTTTAACAAGGCAGCGGAATTAATGAAAACTAAGACACAACTACGGATATAACGGAAGATACCTCCACCAAAGCTCTGAAGCCAACTGATACGCTCCTCGATCCACGGTCGAGACACGTAGCACGTTTGCCCAAGGATCTAGCGGGGATGTCCTACGCTTGGTGTGCGGAACCTCTAACCAAACGGACAACACGATTTGATTTGAAGGTGGTAGACGACACTCCAATGAAGGTGAATACTCCAGGGGAATAGGTCGGATGAACAATCAGGGACAGGACGCGAGATTGCTCAATAACCCTTGCCAAGCAAGTTAAAAGGCTCGAATTCTCTTTGAAAGAAAACGAATGCACTAAGAATTTTACTCATCAAAAACTAACTCTTAAACCTTACAAGACTAGCCTATTTATAGGCTTAATGAAATAACAAAACCCTAAAGAAACCTAAAGGGGAGGTCGGCTACCTTGTCATCAAGGTGGGCCGGCCCATGCCTTCTACGAACAACGAATCCAACTAAATTGAAAACAATGACTAAGGCCCTACTCGGCCGCTTCGTAAGGAGGCCCACTGGGGTCTTCTTGGGCTTGGACCAAAGTGTAAGTTGCTTGATTGACCCTCT
This sequence comes from Coffea eugenioides, assembly GCF_003713205.1. Classification (NCBI taxonomy): domain Eukaryota; kingdom Viridiplantae; phylum Streptophyta; class Magnoliopsida; order Gentianales; family Rubiaceae; genus Coffea; species Coffea eugenioides. The sequence goes on from NW_020864189.1 coordinate 515,797, forward strand.
CCAAGCCTTCAATATCCCTATAGGCTCCATGTTGATCGTGGACAGCTCGAACAAGGGCTTGGAGTGATTCCTTGAAGAGCTTGGCCCGTGCACGTGTGACTGGGCCCAATGGAACTTGGACTGGGCCCTGGCCCTGGTTCACATCATTTACACTCACTCGCTTTGAGATTTGCTACTTGAAGTATTATTGCTCACTTTTATGAACTTTTCATGCTCATTACTTTGTTACATGATACTTGCACTTTTAAATAAGGATTAACTTGCTATTTGGAACCTCACTGGGTTTTTAGCTCATTCCACGTCATTTGTTTTCCTTACAGGGGGTACGAGCGAGGCGTGAGACGTACAGGCTAGCGTAGTCTAGTTATTTTGACTTTTGGAATTGTACTCATACTAGTACCCGACTAGGGTTGATTGTACTTGTATTGTAAACACTTTGAAGTATTTTGGTGTGTAGAAGCTTTGTATTTGGATTTGAGCATCAAAGTATATATATATTAAGTTGAAATGGGTGTGTTATTTATTTTCTAAGGATGTGCGTTGTTCTTTTTTTTTTTTCTTGAGCTATGAGTGAGTGAGTCCTGGCGAGAGCTGGGCAGGCGGTCCGCCGAACCCTTTGGTTCGCCTTAGGGTGAGGTGGGGCTGTCACAGTCGGCTCCGAAATTCTCTTGAAGATCCTCTTGAGCGCTGGAAGAAATAACAATTAACTATCACTCACAATTACTTACAAACCCCTTGCCAAACAAGAAATAATGTACAAAGGCGTAATACTAAGACAATGTCTTAAAAGAGCTTTAATATCTCAAAACTCGAGATTCAAAAGTAAGGATTTAAAGTCACAAAAAAAACTTGCATCCTCCATGAAAACGAGTTTAAAACAGATGGTCAATATTGAAAGACAATAAAAGGTTCTCAAAAACTCATTTCCCAAGAAATCATGAATTTTCAGCTATGCGCGATAAACTTGGTAAAATCAGATCTTGAGTTTGGTACGTCCAAAATGGAAAATTTATACCATTGGAAACTAGATTCAAAGTACTAAAATTTTCTAGAAGACACTTTTTCAAGGTTCCAAACATAAAGCATTCATTTTTCAGCTCAAAGTTGCTGATTCAAGAAGGCGAGACAGAACCAGTCTTGGTTTTCGGCGATATTTGGAAATTCGCCAAAATTCACAGAAAATGAATCAGTCTCTGAAATTTATAACACAATAAGAGTCCCAAACAAAGTTTCAAACACAACAAGTGGAACTAAATTTGGAGTTTTGAATAACTAGATATAACGGTTTAAAGTCGGTTGATTTTTGTAATCTGATCAGTGAATTTTCAGATTTGAGAAGCAATGTTGGGACAAAATCGAGCCACAAGATGCAGCTTCCCAGTTTCATTCGAATAGACAGTCAAAACAGAATAGCCAAATTTGCCGACTCACTACGGTTCACTCAAAACGAACTAGCAGGAGATTTTTATACCGTTGGAAAGCTATGAATGTCTAGTTTTGAATGCCACAAATGGCACTTAATTTCAACCTTTGTACAAAGAGTTATGTTTGGACAAAGAAGCACTGTCCGAGTACCCTGCTATGTGTTTTCCAGATTTGAATCTTCACCAAAACTCAAGTTTTGCACAACCATTCGATAGGATTTTTGAAAGGCACTTTGTAAACACAATATACAACATATATCCATCAATTTTACAGCCAACCAAGCATCAAAATTTTGAAATAAAAATAGAACAACATGGACAGAATTTTCGGCCAGCTTGCCTTCACAACTTTCTTTCGATTTCTCTCCACTTTCTAGTCATAAACATCTCATTTATCACATAAACAACCATAATCAAACATTAAAGCATCAAGTCAGCTACGTAAAGGCCTCATCAAGACAGCTAGCCTATGATTTAAAGTGAAATAAATGGTTTCCCCAAGTCCACTAGCCTATAACGCAGTTAGGGTTTCAAACCCATGAAGATTAACCGCTAAACTTCTTATAATTTGAAAGGTAAGAGAGGTGGAGTGATTACCCTTTAACCCTTGAAGAAAACCAGATTTTCCACTGAAATTTTCTCCAAGAAATTCCACAAGATTGCTTCTTGTTCCAAGATAGAATGAATCTCCAAGAAACTAGAAGGTTGGATGACAATTTGTAGACAAAATGGAAGCCAAAAGAAATGGAGTTCTCTTCTTCCCTTTCCCCTTGGTTGGTCGGCCGAATGGAGTGAGAGAGAAGAGGGTTTTGTGTGATGAAACTTGTGAGGAAAGAATGAAAGAAAGTAGCTTTATGTTGGGTGCAAAAAGTCAACTTTGAATAGTTGTCGAAATAGGGTTTCGTACCACCAATCTTTCTCGGGTTTGATACACTCATGCACTAATATTCCAAGGTAATTCTCTAACACTATAATTACTCACACTTATGAGTCTAATATTAATTTCTCAAATCTCTAATTAGTCGCGCGGTGTGACTTTAGAGAAATTTGCGACGCGCGCGCGATAAAGCGAAATTTAAGGGCAGTTCATGCAACTAAAATATAATTAACTAACTCACATCTAATCCCTCAATTAACTTTTCTTAGTCTACTATTGATCATTCTTAATTCTCCAAGATTATTGCACTCTCGGACCGAATATTGCCTCGAAAAATATGCATTCACTTTTTTCTCGCTAAACGAGTCGCAGAAAATTAATTTTGCTAACGGGATGTTTTTAAAAATATAAGTAAGGCATTGTTCCATGTAAATGGTTGAAATAAATTATTCAGAGAAAACGGTTGAATAAATAATTAAATAAGCCAGTAAAATAAGATAAAAGTAAGTAAATTTTCGGGTCCTCACAGAAGGTCGATGTTGAGTTTGCAAACTTGGTTGAGAAATTTGGTAAGGTGGTGCAAGGATGTTCTTGTAGTTAGGTCAGGGTGAGGATGGTTGACAGTAGTGTGATAGACAGGATGGGAGTTTGAGTAATACGGGTAGGAGGATGAGTAGGTGGGTTGATTCTGAATTCTGGGTTTAGTCGGGAGACCCTGATCCCAAACGAAAGCATTTTCTCCTTCCTTCTTATTGAACTGAGGTTTCTTGCCACTACTATTCTGACCTTGCAAAGCTTCCAGTTGCATTTTCAAGGTTGAGACGTTGACAATTTTTCCTGCCCTGACATATTCATCACATTCCTCCAACTTATTGACAATTGCCGCAAATGAACACTCAGTCATGCAAAAAATCTCCTCAAAATATGATGGATCATACGCCTTAATAAATGTACGGATAATTTCCTCTTCTGTCATCGGAGGCTCCATCTTGGCTGACAATCTTCGCCATCGCTTGGCGTATGTCTTATTATCTTCAGATGGTTTCCTTTTAGTGCCTTCAATCGTGGTCCTCATTGGAGCAAGTTCACAATTGTACTTGTATTGTCTCACGAAGGCAGTTGACAAATCCAACCATGTTCTCATTTCTTCAGGCTTTAAATTGGAATACCAATCCAGGGCATCGCCTTCCAAGCTCTGTGGGAATAAACGTATTGGCAAATTTTCATCATCAACTGGCTTTCCCAATTTATTTGCAAATAGTCTTAGATGCGTCTTGGGGTTACCAGTTCCATCATACTTACTAAATTTGGGTGTTTTAAAACCCAAAGGCCATAGAATGTCTGGGAAAAGACACAACTCATCATAATCCAAACCTCCAGACTTGCTCAATCCATGATTTTTTCTCATGAATTCATCAAATTTATCCAATCTTTTCAATAGATTTTTGTCTATTGGCCTGTTTCCACCTTTCCTTGCATAGCAGCATCCAGCATGAATGGCTTAGTGGTGGTGTGATGAGGTACTTGGGAGTCTGGGTAATTCTGAGGCATTTGAATGCTGGCCTGGTTGACTTGGATGTTATGGGGGTAAGTATATGGAAAACTGGAAGCAGGATAGGTGAAAGTCTCTTCGGGTATGTATGCAAAGGATGGTGCAAAGGTAACTTGGGTACGGGATGGAGGAAGTGGTTGATGTTCTATTTCAAGCTGGCTGATAGGTATGGGATCATGTTGGATACTGCCACAGCTAGCAATCAGTTGGTCAATCATGCGCCTTTGGGTTGTCATTTCCACGCTCAATTCATTGAATTTGTTTAACATCTCGCTCAATTGCACTCCAAAATTTACAGTGTCTACTGGAGGTGCCGTCGTCACATGCCTATCGGATGATTAAGGATGTGTACTCATGTTTACACTGTTTCTTGAAGCTCGGCTACGTGATCGTATAATGATGGGGTTTCTTCGTGTAGCTATGTTTGCAATTACCTGAAAATTTAGGAAAAACCCTATTTAGATTCCCCTCTTGATTAACTACTGACAAAAAAAAGAAAAAGAAAAAGACACGAGTTAGTAAAAATTAAAGTAATTCGGATGCATGTCCTATTGGGGAGCCCTTTTTGTGCCCAGGGTAGGCCTAGAATGAAAATGCAATCCTCTAGGGTAGGCACATACAATACCTGATGAATCCGATCAACTTATTGATATTCGAATGAAAAGCAACTTGAAAAATTTGGCCAATTGGCGTGGCAAAAGACATTTGTCCTAACAAAATAAGGACAAAGTCCGAATGGATTGATTGCTTTGATTAACACATAAAGTGATGTGTGAAAGAGCCTACTCTTGAAAGGATTGCAACGTCTCGACTAGTTTATTCAGCGAATCTTAGATCAAAACCCTAAAAGAGAATAAACGAGTCAAATGGATTAGATGAAATTGATTATTTATTCAAAAATTAGCTAGATCGCCCTAAAATTGAGTAAACTGGTCAAATGAACTGAATGAAATTGAGGATTTATTCAAAATTGATCGAATTGCCCTAGAAATGAGTAAATTGGTCAAACGAATTGAATGAAATTGATAATTTATTCAAAATTGACTGGATCACCCTAAAAATGGGTAAATTGGTGAAATGAATTGAATGAAATTGATGATTTATTCAAAATTGACTGGATCACCCTAAAAATGGGTAAACAGGTCAAATGAATTGAATGAAATTGATGATTTATTCAAAATTGACCGGATCACCTAAAAGATGGGTAAACTGGTCAAATGAATTAAATGAAGCAAATTGATTAAATATGTGAGAACCCATAATTTTTCCCATTTTCTAGGTTTTATTCGGGTTACTGGCATGTTTTCTGCATTTTCTTTATTCAAAAAGTTTCTAGATAATTTGTTTATGAGTAAATATAGTTTTTGGTGAGTTTTCTAGTATTGGTTAGGTTTTAAGAAATTTAGAGCGTATACCGGACGTGGGACCCGCTAGTGCGGAATGTTCGGAAAAATTCGGCCAACTAGGTTAAGTTTTGGATACTGGGTTTAAATTATCGGGTGCTAAGAGATAATTAGAGGTTACCCAAGTGGATTGGTGTGAGAGAAAACAAAGTGATAGCTATGCATTTAATGAAGTGACAAGTGTCACTTAGAGATTGGTTGTGCTTTATGACTACTATTCACCTTTTACCATTTGACCAAATAAATCAAAAAATTACCAAAAATTCACCATTTTTCTTCCTCTTCTTGGCCAGCCACTTCAAGCAAAAAGAAAGGGAAAAGCTCATCAAACACTTGCTTCCATCTTGCTCAAATTCAACAAATCAACCATTTGATCTTGCATTTGTTCCATAAAACCCCTTCACTTAGTGATTGTGAGGTGTTTAGTGGAGTTATTTGGAAGGCTAAGGTGATTAGTTGCTCTCTCTCTTGTATTGCTAAGGTGAGTAGTGAAGGACCCCTCTCCTCCATCTAATGATGTTTAATTCATGAGTTGTGGTAGTTTAAGATGTAATTTTATGGATTATATCTTGAATTTGGTTGAATTGGTGAAGTTTTATAATTATTGGTGATTTTTATGTTTTCATATGATTATTATTATGGGGTCATGTATGATGATTGGAAATGATATTTAAGGAAGCTAGAAGGTGGAAAAAGTGGTTAATTGCAGGAAATTTCTGTTTTGGAAGAAAGTTGGAAAGTTAGGGTTTCATGTTCTTACATTCTGCCCGGTAATGTAGCTCATAGTTAGAGGCCGAATTGCCCTTGGGTTAAAACATGAAAGTTGTAGGCAATGATATTTTATAGATTCCTACAAAATTTCAGGTCAATCGGAGCAACGTAGCTTGTGAAAAGACTGAATTACCCCTGCTGCCCTGTTTCTACCCGAATTTGATAATTGCGTCTGTAATTGGGTAATTTGGTTGGGAATGCTTCTGATTTGGTTGTTGATGCCTTCTGATGAATTGTAACCTTGTATCTTAGCTTTCGGATGGCTTTGGAATCACTTGATTTGGACTTAGGTAACCTGACTTATGATGTTTGAATCAGAATACGGTTTGCGAACCTGTTTTTGCGGTTCTGGTGTAGTATATTGCATTTTTGACCTGGTTACACTCGAAACTGGACTGAGTGACCTTCTGCAACATTGTATCCCTATCTATTAGCTTCGAAACGGTGTATCTTTCACCTCCATTCGATAATTGTAGTTCCAATGGTGCCAAAACCGCAAAATGACGTCAAAAACTGTTTTTTTGGATTAGAGCTTAAATTCCATTTCCGGATTTCCCTGGTTTACTCTAATGCTTATACATTCTAGTGGAACCTTATTTTGGTGGTGTGTGGATTTGATTATGACTTGTAATCGAGTCTTATTATGCCTATTTGAATGTTTTAGGACGTGACGGTGGTCCAAGACGCTCATTGAGCGGAAGTTGATGAAATCTCATTTGCTTGCTTGGTGAGTGTACAACTCACTTGTTGTTTACAATGTGGCTTTGGTATATGTGAACTTGATGCCTTGAAGGCTTATTTGCTCCGTTGAACTTAATTGAGTGAGGGTGTACTTGATCGCCCTCACCCATTTGGTATCTCATATGACTGTCTACTGTTTTACTGTAATGATTGAATGAGACATGAAATACTGAATTGGTTCATGAATTTGGTGTCGCTTGGGCGAGTATCCAACGACCATTACTGATACGACTGAGCTCAACCCCATTGGTAGTCGATTGGATCAAGCCGGCGAGGGCTTGGTCGTGAAACTTGACGAGCCATGGGGACTGTTATATGGAATCTTGTAGTAGTGAGACTCTTGATTCCGGTATACTCGAGTATTACCAAATTGCTACTGTTTGGAGTTCGGGCCCGGTAGGGGTATGTTGGGTGGAAGGAATGGAAGTAAAGTGGAGCCTACGGTTGGTTACTCTTAAACATTGACGGAGGGTCAATAAGGTTCGATCAAGAATGCAAACGAGGAAAAGGGCTCTTGAGAGCCGCCCGTATCCTTTTATCACCACTATTGATGTGTGCCTTTGCTTACTTTTGATGAATTGGAATGAAATGCTTTATGCTTATGTGAACTTTGCTGCTTGAGTAGTATTATCTCATTGGGCGTAAGCTCACTCTATTCCCTTTTGTTTTCCTTATAGGAGAATAAATACTTTTGGACTGGATTTGATAGTTGGTTGCCGAATTGAGTTAGATGGACATATCTTTTGTATAGCTCCTTGATTGAAACCCTAAATGTACTTTTGGGTCCGTTTCTCTTTTGATTTGGCAAACCGTACATGTCTCCACTTTTGGATAACTTTTGTATGCCACTTTGGATTGTATATGCTTAATTTCAACATGTAAATATTTGCTTGATGTTTGGTTGGGTTTTGACGTGTCAGTTACTATTCATGACCGACTCCGGTTTCTTTTTTTTATTTTGAGGTTTTGACTTATTTACGCGCGTTTGTATGTCCGGAACATTTTAGATCGCTCTAAACTGAACCGTTAGTCCTGGCGAGAGCTGGGCAGGCAGTCCGCTAACCCCTTTGGTTCGCCTTAGGGGAAGGTGGGGCTGTCACAGGTGGTATCAGAGCCGCTTCGCGTGGTCTCTGCGCGGAGTGAGATTGGGCCAAGTGGTGTTATGGTCCTGCTTTCTTGCATGCGTCTAAAGGTATAAGTGCTCTTTTGAGCATAAGCTATGAACCGTGCATGTCATAAGTGTAAAGATCTTTATCATGGGACTTGAGGAAGCTAGGTACGTATGTCGGGTAGGAATCTTTAATATGGATGATTTACGCTTGGGACCGGCCGGCTCGAGTTGGGAATTATCTTATTTTAGATTCTTGGACCTGAGTACTAAAGGGTGGAGAGCGCTAGAATGAGAGTCGGTATCTTGATTGAATTTGAGGCAAGTCTTGATGGCAAAGGTCAAGGTACGGAAGGTCTTTACATTTGACCTAGTAATTAGACCGATTGAGAGGATTGGAGATGGAAGTGTTATCATGGACGGATCTCATACTCGTCTGGCTAGGATTTTCTGGAGGAGGACTAGATTGTAGGGTACTTGGAGAAATTCACACCTAAGACTTGTTTTCTTTTACTATGACCTCTGCACTCAACTTAGGGAAGCACGTGAGCGCGAGACTAAGCGAGCTCGAAAGGTTAAGGTTCGAGCCGCATCGATCCTAAACCTCTGCGCCGACGTGGTCGAGGGAGTGAGCGACGAGGACTCGTGTGCGGGGCCCGAGGCTGGGGTTGGATCCACCCCGTCGGGTGGGTCTACTAGGCCGTCAACGGACTAGGTCGCGACTCCTAGGGTTTTTGGGATAGTTTTGTTTTCTGTATATAGGGCGGATAAGGAGAAGAGCCTTAGCTAATCGTTTTGTACGTTTGGGTTAGCTACGTGTATATTTCTTTTGATGGGGCCTTTCCCTCGTGGATTGTCCATGTTTGTACTTGACTTGACTGTACTTGACTTGACTGGTTGTTGATATGTGTGTTGTTTGCCTTGTTTGGAATGTATATATATGTTTGTAAAAGGTTTTGGGTTTTACTTACATGCATTGTTCTTATATTGGTTTAGTACATTTGCCTAGACCAAGTAGAGTTCATGGAAGGTACACGTAGTGGACGGGGACGTGGGCGCGGAAATAGACAACCCACACCGGACAGGGGTACTGGGGAAACCTCATCTGGACCTAATCCTGACCCCAACGTGCAAATAGCTGCCGCTATGCAGCAAATGACCAACTTGCTGGCACAAGTGGTGCAGCAACAGGGCCAAAACCCAAACCCTAATCCTGGAAACCCTGGCAACCACGTCGAGAGCGAAGACAGAGCTCTCGAACGATTTCAAAAGTTTGCTCCACCCAAGTTCATTGGGGGGCCCGATCCGGATGTCGCCGAAAGGTGGCTCGAGAAGATGGTCGATATTTTTGCGGCCTTGCACTACACCGAAGAACGGCAGGTGACTTTTGCCGTTTTCCAGTTGGAAGGGGCGGCCCGTTCCTGGTGGAACGTAATACGGCAAAAATGGGAACGGGAACAAACGCCCAGGACTTGGGTGAATTTCATAAGGGAATTCAACGTGAAATTCTTCCCTCCTCTAGTTCAGGAGAGGAAGGAAGATGAGTTCATCCGACTCCGCCAAGGGGCTCAATCTGTGGCGGAATACGAGAGTCAATTCACCCGCCTGTCCAAATTTGCGCCTGAGCTGATCATGACCGAGCAACGGCGGATCAGGCGTTTTATCCAGGGCTTGAATGTCGAAATCCAGAAGGATCTCGTAGTGGCTCAAATCAATGCTTTTAGCGAGGTCGTGGAAAAGGCCCAACGGGTAGAGAGTGCTAGATTGCAAGTCCGGAACTTCCAGGCGAAAAAGCGAGGATTTCCTGGAAGTAGTTCGGGGCAGGGGGATGAGAGTACCCCTTCCAAGTTTGGGCGGGGAACGGGAGGAGAAAGGATGCCGGGAGTGTCACGAGAGGGCCTGTCACGAGGCGGCCAAGTGGGGAGAGGCCAGAGAGGAGGCTCGGCTTCTGCAGCACGCGGACCTTGCGGGTATTGCGGAAAGTCAAACCACTCGGAGGACAATTGCTGGAAGGAGGGAAAATGTTTGCGCTGTGGAAGTGCAAACCATCAAATCGCTACTTGTCCAGTCCTATCACAAGATGGAAAGGGGAGTCAGCAATCGACGAGGACTACTTCCGAACCCGCCATGGTGGAGGGGACCAAACCTAAGGTAGCGGCTCGAGTGTATTCACTGGAGCCACAACAGGTCCCCGATTTTTCTGAAATTGAGGAAGGTACGATTTCGGTATTTCACCGAATTGCGAAAATCTTAGTAGATCCCGGTGTTACTCATTCATTTGTCAACCCCAATTTTATGTATGGAATAGATACAAAACCTGCTCGTCTACCCTACGACCTGAAAGTAGTACTCCTGTGGGGAAACATCGTTTGAGCACTGGTATGGTTTGTAAGGATTGCCGCGTTTGGGTAGGAGAGAAGGTTTGGGGTGTGTGTTGACGCAAAACCAGAATGTGAAATCTTTTGCCTTTAAGAAATTGAAACCCCACGAACAAAAACTATCCAACCCACGATCTGGAGGTAGTCGCAGTTGTTTTCGCTCGGGAAAAGTGGAGAAATCATGGGATAGAAGAGACTACCTGGGAGATGGAAGAGGAGATGCAAAAGAAATACCCTGAACTTTTTCCGAACTTTTCGCACTAGCGGGTCCCACGTCCGGCATACGCTCTTAATTTCTCAAAAATTACCCGCTACTAGAAAAATCATCTAAAAACTATATTTACTCATAAAAATTATCTGGAAAATTTTTCTAATAAAGAAAATGCAGAAAAGCATGCAATTAAATAAAATAAAACCTAAAAACTGAGAAAATTACGGGGTCTCACACCCTCTCCCTCTTAAAAGAATTTCGCCCTCGAAATTTCTCACCTTAACTCACGAAAAGTTCTAGATATTTCTTTTGCATCTCTTCTTCCATCTCCCAGGTAGCTTCCTCTACCCCGTGGTTTTTCCACAGTATCTTCACTAACGAAATTTGCTTGTTTCTCAGTTCTTTAACTTTCCGGTCAAGTACTTGTACAGGTTTCTCGTCGTAAGTGAGCGATTCATCTATGTCAAGCTCCTCCGGTTGTAAGATATGGGATGGGTCGGGATAGTACTTCTTGAGCATCGAGACGTGGAAGACGTCATGAATTCGAGAGAGACTGGACGGCAGCTCTAGTCGATATGCTACCGTACCGACTCTCTGGAGAATCTTGTAAGGTCCGACGAACCTTGGTTGCAATTTCTTTCCTCTACCCGCCATAATGCTTCGTAATGGTGTGACTTTAAGAAACACATGGTCCCCAATTTCGAACTCCAAATCTTTCCTTCGATTGTCTGCGTAGCTCTTTTGTCGGCTTTCAGCAGTTTGAAGTCGTTGCCGTATCAATTTGACCTTTTCTCGCGCCTCCTCCATCCATGGAATAGCCGTTGGGTCCAGGACTTTCTTTTCACCCACTTTATCCCAGTGAATTGGTGACCGGCACTTTCTCCCATATAGTGCCTCGTATGGAGCCATTTGAATCGACGAATGGTAACTGTTGTTGTACGCAAACTCTACTAAGGTCAAGTGTTGACCCCAGTTGCCTCCAAAATCCAGAATACAAGTCCGCAGCATATCCTCGAGAGTTTGGATGGTTCGCTCTGATTGTCCATACGTCTGAGGGTGATAGGTCGTGCTCAGGTTGAGTTTCGTCCCCAGAGTCTCTTGGAATTTTTGCCAAAACCTAAATACGAAACGTGGATCTCGATCGGAGACGATGCTCACAGGAACGCCGTGTAACCTTATAATCTCGTCCATGTACACTTGAGCCAACTTGTCCATGGCATACTTCATGTTTACCGGCAGGAAGTGAGCCGATTTGGTTAATCGATTGACGATCACCCACATGACATCATATCCTCTTTGCGTTCACGGCAACCCTGACAGGAAGTCCATGGTGATGTTTTCCCACTTCCATTCGGGTATCTCAAGGGGCTGTAACAAGCCCGATGGTTTTTGATGCTCCGCCTTAACCTGTTGGCAAACGAGACATTTTTGCACGTATAAAGCGATTTCCTTCTTCATATTGTCCCACTAATAGGTTCCTTTCAGGTCCTGATACATCTTGCTACTACCCGGATGTATTGTATACTTGGACCGATGAGCTTCCTCTAAAATCTCCGTTTTCAACGATTCATCCTTCGGCACCACTATTCGGTTCCGGTATTTTAAAATACCCTCAAGACTAAAGTTAAAATCAGTCGTTTCCCCTTTTTCCACCTTCTCTCCCCATTTTCGCACCAGTAGGTCCTCTTTTTGAGCTTCCTTAAGGCGTTCCAGTAAGGTGGAGGTCACTTTAATATTGCCAAAAATCACCTTATGACTCCCAAGGCAGGGTTTCCACTCACAAACGGATTCTAATAAATCCCACTCTTTGATCATCAACCCTACTACTTGAACCTTACGACTTAGGGCATAGGCCACCACATTCGCCTTCCCTCGGATGGTAGTTGATAGTGCAGTCGTAATCTTCCAGAAATTCCATCCACCGTCGCTGCCTCATGTTCAATTCCTTCTGTGAGAAGAGGTACCTAAGACTCTTATGGTCCGAGTAAACCTCAAAGGTCACCCCATATAGGTAGTGTCTCCACTTTTTCAGCGCGAAAACCACGGCGGCTAGCTCTAGATCGTGGGTCGGGTAATTCTGCTCTTGAAGTTTCAACTTCCTAGAGGCAAAAGAGATCACATTACGATTCTGCATTAAAACGTATCCCAGGCCTTCTCGCGACGCATCAGTATACACAGTAAATCGGTCTACTTCATTAGGCAAGACTAGAACTGGAGCCATGGTCAATCTTTTCTTTAGCTCTTGAAAACTTGTCTCACATCGGGCATTCCATACGAACCGACAATGTTTCTTCGTCAGGTCAGTTAAAGGACCAGCCAGTTTGGAAAAGTCCTTGATGAAACGCTGGTAATATCCAGCCAGCCCTAGAAAACAACGAATCTCCGTGGGATTTTCTGGCCGTTTCCAATTGGTCACAGCCTCTACTTTCGCTGGGTCAACCGAGATGCCTTCTTGGGAAATTACGTGCCCTAGGAAACTAATTTTCTCTAGCCAAAACTCGCACTTACTGAACTTGGCATACAATTGATGCTCCCTTAGGGTCTGCAACACAACTCTCAGATGCTGCTCATGCTCCTCACGAGTTTTAGAGTAGACCAAGATGTCATCAATAAAAACAACGACAAATCGATCCAAATAGGGCTTAAAAACCCTATGCATTAAGTCCATGAAGGCGGCAGGAGCATTGGTTAGTCCAAAGGGCATAACTGCGAACTCGAAATGCCCATACCTCGAGTTAAAAGCGATTTTCGAAATATCCTCTCTCCTAATCAACAACTGGTAATACCCCTGTCGGAGGTCCAGTTTTGAGAAGACCACTGCTCCTTGCAGTTGGTCAAATAACTCATCAATGTGGGGCAGTGGGTACTTATTCTTAACCGTGACGTTGTTCAGGCCCCGATAGTCGATACACATCCTCAAACTTCCGTCATTTTTCTTTACAAACAACACATGGGCTCCCCAAGGTGACCCACTCTCTTGAATGAACCCCCGCTCCAAAAGGTCTTGTAATTGCAATTTTAGCTCCTTGAGCTCCGCAGGGGCCATCCGGTATGGGGTTTTGGAGATAGGTGAGGTTCTAGGTAGCAGGTCTATCTTGAATTCTATCTCTCTTTCCGGAGGTAGAGCTACTAACTCATCAGGGAATACATCCGGAAATTCCCTTACTATGTGTACATCCTCTACCTTCACTTTATCTGTGGGGGTGTTGATTAGAAAGGCTAAAAATCCTTGTGCCCCTTTGCTTAGCAGTTTTCTAGCCCGAATGCCCGAAATCAAAGCAGATGAGACTAACCTACCCCTTATATCCAACCTTAGGGTCGCCTCCCCAGGAATACGGAACTCCACCACTTTCTTCTTATAATCCAGTTGAGCGTTATACTTAGCTAACCAGTCCATGCCCAGAATCACATCATACCCCTTGATGGACAGGCTTATCAAATCTCCTAATAACCTCTTCTCTCCTACCCAAACTTCACAATCCCTATAAACCAAACTAGTAACCAGCCGATGATTCCCCGTAGGGGTACTAACTTCTAGGTCGTATGGTAAACTAGTAGGTTTTATATCGATGCCACACATGAAATCAGGATTAACAAAGGAATGAGTGGCACCTGGATCTACTAAAACTTTAGCAAAGCGGTGGAATACAGGGATCGTACCTTCTACGACCTCGGAGGAATCTAGGACCTGTTGGGACTCTAACGAATACACTCGAGCCGCGACCTTAGGTTTCGTCCCCTCTTCTTTAGTTGGTCCGGAATTGGTCCTCGACGGTTGTTGGCTCCCCTTTCCATCTTGTTTTAGGACCGGACAAGTGGCCAATTGGTGGTCTGCACTACCGCAGCGTAAACATTTACCTTCTTTCCTCCAGTAATTATCTTCCGTGTGGTTTGGCTTCCCATAATGCCCACAGGGACCACGAGGTGCTGAAGCTGAGCCTCCTTGAAAATTGCCTCTTTGACCTCGCCCAGCTTGGCTACCTCTCGTCGGAGTCCCTCTGCCTACTCCCACCTGCCGTCCACCTCCAGACCCCCGTCAGTACTTGGGAGGAGCACTTTTCTCCCCTTGTCCTGAACTACTCCCAGGGAAGTCTCGTTTCTTAGCCTGGAAGTTCCTTACTTGAAGCCTAGCGTTTTGTACCCGCTACGCCTTCTCAACGGCCTCGCTAAAAGCGTTAATCTGGGCCACCGCGAGGTCCTTCTGAATCTCCACGTTCAAGTTTTGGATAAAACGCCTGATCCGCCGTTGCTCCGTCATAATCAACTCAGGGGCAAACTTGGATAAGCGCGTGAACTGGCTTTCGTACACCGCTACAGACTGAGCCCCTTGGCGAAGTCGAATAAACTCATCTTCCTTCCTCTCTTGAACCAGAGGAGGGAAGAATTTCGCGTTGAATTCTCTCATAAAATTCACCCAAGTTCTGGGCGCTTGTTCCCGCTCCCATTTTTGCCGGATGACGTTCCACCGGGAACGGGCCGCCCCTTCTAGTTGAAAAATGGCGAAAGTCACCTGCCTTTCTTCGGTGTAGTGCAGGGCAGCGAAAATGTCTACCATTTTCTCAAGCCACCTTTCGGCGACATCCGAGTCGGGCCCCCCAATAAACTTCGGTGGGGCGAACTTCTGGAACATCTCAAGTGCCCTATCGTCGCTTTCGATGTGGTTGCCCGGGTTTCCAGGATTAGGGTTTGGGTTTTGGCCTTGTTGTTGCACCACTTGTGCCAGCAGGTTGGTCATTTGCTGCATAGCGGCAGCTATTTGCACATTGGGGTCAGCCCTCGGTTCAGGGTTAGGTCCCGATGAGGTTTCTCCAGCACCCTGGTCCGACGTAGGTTGCCTACTCCCGCGCCCACGTCTCCGTCCACTACGCGTGCCTTCCATGAA
Organism: Coffea eugenioides; assembly: GCF_003713205.1. NCBI lineage: Eukaryota > Viridiplantae > Streptophyta > Magnoliopsida > Gentianales > Rubiaceae > Coffea > Coffea eugenioides. The sequence goes on from NW_020864189.1 coordinate 531,144, forward strand.
ATCTATTTGATCTAGGCAAACGTACTAGAACAATAAAATAACAAGGCATGTAAGTAAAATCCCAAAAGCTTTTACAAACACATCTATATACATTCCAAACAAAATCAAACAACACACATATCAACAACCAGTCAAGCCAAGTACAATCAAATCAAGTACAGTCAAGTCAAGTATAAACCTAGACAATCCACCAGGGAATGGCCTTATCAAAAATAATATACACGTAGCTAATCCAAAGTACAAAACGGCTAGCTAAGGCTCTTTTCCCCATCCGTCCTATATACAAAAACAAAACTATCCCAAAAGATCCTAGGAGTCACAACCTAGTCCATCGTCGGGCTAGTGGACCTACGCAACGGGGTGGATTCATCTCCTGCCCCGGCCCCTGTGCATGACGCCTCGTCGCTCACCTCCCCGAGCACGTCGGCGCAGAGGTTCAGGATCGACGCGGCTCGAACCCTAACCTTCCGAGCTCGCTTAGTCTCACGCTCACGTGTCTTCCTAAGTTGAGTGCAGAGGTCGTCCACTCTATCCTCATACTCGAGCACATCGTACTCTAGATCCTTAATTCGCTTGGCTTGTTTCTCGTTGGTCGCCCTCAACTGATTCCCCTCGGCCTCGAGCCTAGCATTATCTTTGGCCAGCTCCTTCCGTTTCTCGGCCACGGCCAACACTAAGGTGTTAGGGTAGGCGTAGGTGTGGCGACACTCACACCGTCGGAGGCGGTTAGCCGGGCTCCAACGCACGACGGCCCCTCTTGGCCGTATCTGGTATGGGATCACTGGGAGCACTCCGCGTGGTCGCTCACCAGGAGGGTATCACTAGGCTCACCACGTCCGTCCATCCTACACCAAAAGAGTAAATAAATGTAAATAACATTAAGGAACATAATCAAAATAATCCTCAAGTCGAGCCTTTCTAACACGCCCAGGCTAATTCAAACCTAGGCTCTGATACCACCTGTGACAGCCCCACCTTCCCCTAAGGCGAACCAAAGGGGTTAGCGGACTGCCTGCCCAACTCTCGCCAGGACTAACGGTTCAGTACGGTCTAAACGTTTCGGAACATACAAGCGCGCTTAAACAAGTCAAAATCACAAAATTAAAAAAAAATGAAAAAATATCGGAGCTACATGAATAGTAACTGACACGTCAGAATCCGGCCGGAATCTCACCAAACATCCATCAAACATATACACCTTGAAATTAAGCATTTACAATCCAAAGTAGCATACAAAAGTTATCCAACAAGTTTGTACATGTACGGTTTGCAAATTACAACTCAACGACTTGGTTGGATCAAAATGCACTTAGGGTTTTGCCCAAAAGGAGCTATTCAAAAGATAGTTACAACAAGCTCAACTCGGCAACCAACTATCAAAAGCCATTCCAAAAGTGTTTATATTCCTGTAAGGAAAACAAAAGGAATAGAGTGAGCTTACGCCCAGTGAGATACTATCACTCAAGCAACCAAGTTCATATAGGCATAAAACGTTCAATAAAGAAGTAAACCAAGATCACACATTCACAACATGGTTAAAAGGATACGGACGGCTCTCAAGAGCCCCTTTCCTCGCTTGTATACTTGATCGGATTTCATTGACCCTCCGTCAATGTTTACAAAGTAACCAACCGTAGGCTCCACTTTACTTCCATTCCTTCCACCCAACATACCCCTACCGGGCCCGAACTCCAAACAGTATAAATTTGGTAATACTCGAGTATACCGGAATCGAGAGTCTCATACTACAAGATTCCATATAACAGTCCCCATGGCTCGTCAATTTTCACGACCAAGCCCTCGCCGGCTCGATCCAATCGACTACCAATGGGGTTGAGCTCAGTAGTAACAGTAATGGCCATTGGATACTCGTCCATACGACACCAAATCCAGTATTTCATGTACTATTCAAGTACCACAGTTAACAGTCATATATAATACAAAAGGGGTGAGGTCGATCAAGTACACCCTCACATTAATCAGTTTCACCGATGCAAATAAGCCTTCAAGGCATCAAGTTCAAATATAACAAAGCCACATTGTAAACAAACAAGTGAGTAGTATACTCATCAAGCAAGCAAGTGAAATTTCATACACTTCCGCCCAAAGAGCGTCTTGAACCACCGTCACGTCCTAAAACATTCAAATAGTCACAATAAGACTCGATTACAAGTCATAACCCAAATCCACATACTACCAAAATAAGGCTCCAATTAAACGTATAGGTACTAGAGTAGGTTAGGAAAAATCCGGAAATGCAAGTTAAGCTCTAAGACCTAAAAACAGTTTTGACGCCATTAAGCGTATTGGACACAACTGGCACTACGAGTATTGGATGGATGTACACTATACACCATTTCGAAGCTAAAAGATAGGGCTACAATGTTGAAGAAGGCCACTCAGTCCAGTTTGTAGTGCAACTAGGTCAAAAGATCAATATAACCAGAACCGCATAAACAGGTTAATAAATCGCATTCTGGTTAAATCATCATAAGTCATGCTACCTAAGTCCAATTCAAGTGATTCCAAAGCCATCCGAAAGCTAAGATACCAGGCTATATTTCTTAAGAAGACATCAACAACCAAATCAATCGTATTCCCAATCAAATTAATCAAATACCAAAGCTGATTACCAAGTTCGGACAGAAACAGGGCAGCAGGGGTATTTCAGTCTTTTCACAGGGTACATTACTCCGATTTGCCTAAATTTTTGTAGGCATCTATAAAATATCATTCCCTACAACTTTTATGTTTTAACCCAAGGCTAATTCGACCTCTAACTAGGTTCAACAGTACTGGGTAGAATGGGGTTACATGAAACCCTAACTTCTGAAATTTTCCGTCAAATGCGGAAATTTTTCGCAAACAACCACAATTTACGCATTCTAGCTTCATTCTAGATCATTTCCAACCATCATACATGGCCACACAATAGTAATCATCTTAAAACAGAAAAATCATGAATAAATAGAAAAATGTCATCAATCTCACTAAAATCATGAAATAACCCACAAAAACACCTCTTAGGCTACCACAAGTGATGAGAATATAGAGACCAAGGCCCATTCCATTCAAGCACATGAGGAATTGGAAGATTCAAGTAAAGACTAGTTCGCGGAGTACTAGCTTGCTAATTAGGGTTTTAGTTTCCATTATTAGTTGTTTGTTAGCATTAATAATTTCGGTCAATTTTCACTTCACTTTGGCCGAATTTGGAGTCTTAATTTTAGTCAATTAGTTGTTAGACATTTTCGCCCTTAATGAAGGGCAAGGTCGTCCATTGGACATTCTAGGGTTTGAGTCCTGTAAGGCTATATATAGCCTAGGTTTTCATTCATTAAAGCATAATTCAGATTTTATAAGATATATGTGAGTTATTTCACTCTCTCTTGCCTCAAGAGAATTTCCTTTGAATACTTGAGAATTAATCTCAAGTTGTTCATCGAACTTATCAATCAAGTAGTCTCCTTGATTGTGGCGTTCTTCTATCCATACTTTTGGTTCACTAAATTTGCTAGTCGTGGGTTAAGGAATCTCCTTAGTTCGTGGCTCGTGATTATAGAAGGGTCAAAGTTCCGCCAATCATCCCAACTTGGTGTTCGTCTAGATCCGTCTCACATCAGTTGGTATCAGAGCTAGTCGACGACATCAAGTATATCCCGTTGAGTTTGTTCGTAAGCTTTCTAGTCAATTTTATTTTGCAATTCTGGTCGTGTCTTCCTTTGTGTCAAGTCCGATTGTTATTACAAAAAAAAAAAATTCTGTCCGCCTTTGTTGTCTTGTTGAGTCACTCTTTGATTTCTTTTGCTTCGTGTCCACTTCGTGCATTACTTGTTGTGTGATTCTGTCTTGAAGCCTGCCTTCAAGTGTAGCCGTGTTTTGTTCGTTGCATATTCTGTTTAAATATCAAACAAAAAAAAAAAAATTTCTGCGACGGCTAGGGTTTTCACTTGCAACTAGGGTTTCCTTGGGTGCAAGTTTCTTGCCAAATCTGTCCAAACTTTAGTTTATTCCACCAAGTTGTTTTCATTAATTTCCTAAACTGATTTTTGTGGTTAAACTTGTTTGGGGTTGGAATCTTGAAGAGGAACTACAATAATCTAGGGATTCTTGAGTTTCTTGAAACTAATCTTGAAGTCTCAAAATCTTGATACATGTTTTGATAGTTATTGGAGGATTGAAGGAGAACATTGGTTTGACATTAAATTCTGGAATTTTACCCAAGAACAGCCGAGTAATTGTGTGTTCTTAGAGTCAAAAAAAAAATAGAAAAAAAGAAAAAGAGAAAGGGCACTCGGGTAGCAAACAACAAAGAAGGAAGCCGCACTTTTATTTGCCAAATTCTGTCTTGTTGCAATTGTTTCAACAAACCAGAAAATTACATCAAGAAAAAGGCTACTCAAAAGTTTTGACCAACCTCCTCTTGAAAATCTTGCACACCTTGAGCCTTGATCACTTGTATCACCCGTTGAGTCTTTTGAGGATCTTGACCATCTTGATTCTTGAAGATTTGTACTTCCCTACGTATAAACAGTTTCTTGTACGTCCTTGCATCCATACGGGGCTTTCTTGGCTTAGGAGTAAACCTCTTGGGAGTTTCTTGAGCAGGCCGCTTGGGGTATTCTTGGGTGACGTTGCTTGTGTCATCTTGTGAAGCCATTGTTAGCACCAAGCGTCAAAACTGTCCTTGTGTGGAGCAAAGAGGGGAGGGCCGAATTGTTGTTCTTGAGGGAGAGTAAGGGACGAAAATTTTGAGGGGATTTAAGAAGAGGTAATTCTGGAAAATTTTGGGGTTAGGAAGCTACCAAATCTGGAAAATTTTTTAGGAAATTCCAGCCGACTTTGAGGGGAATTTAAGAAGACAAGAAATCTGGAATTTTTTTCGTGGAAGCTATTCTGATTTGATAAGGTAACAAATCTGGAAATTTTCAGCGGTTAGGAAGCTACCAAATTCTGTTTTGCAGCCGACTTTGGAAGGTTTAAAAGGAGCAGAAATCTGGAAATTTTTTTAGCTACCAAATTCTGTTTTGCAGCCGACTTTGGGAGGTTTCAAAAGAGAAGGAAATCTGGAATTTTTTTTGGGAACAATTCTGATTTGTTATAGCTGACTTTAGGAAGGTTTTTGGAGAGGGAATCTGGAAAAATTTTGGAAGGTTTTTGGAGAGGGAATCTGGAAAAATTTTGGTAATAATTCTGTTTGGTTAGCCGACTTTAAGGAAATTTCCAAATAAGTCCAACACCTAACTTGTTTTCAAAAATCAATTGGGCAATTAAGTAAAGCACTTGGGAACTCCATCATCGTACTTGGACTTTCTTTTTCTTTGTACATCAATTCTTTCCTCTTCCATCCCTTATTCATTACTTGAGCTTTCCATTTCTACTTTTTGTTTCCTTGTTCCTTTGATACAATTGGGAGCTATTTTGATTAAAGTTTGATTGAACTTCCTTGAGAAAATTTCTGATTTCTTCAAAGGAAACAAACAAGTGGTTTGAGAAGTGAATTGGTGAGAGCATTAGAGTGCCATACACACTTGAGTGAAAACACGAGAGGAGTGAAACACTTAAGGGAGCAAGTGAGGCATTTTCTACTAACAATTTGTCAAGTTTTGCAGGTTTCACCATGTCTCAGGAACATGAAATTACCATTGCTCAGTTATCACTTAAAATGGATAATATGTGGAAGGAAATGCAGAGGAGATTTGACCAAAGGTTGGAAACAATCCATGAGCAAATTGATCAACTAAGTTCGTCTAGGGCTTCTTCTAGGAAATCTAGGGGACAATCCACCCTGGGGGAATCTAGTGACTCCAATGCTGATTCGGAACATGAGGCATACGAGCAAAGAAGACCAAAGCGAAACACAAGAGCAATCGGTGATGCCATCAAGGGGATTAAGATGAAGATTCCTCCATTCCAAGGCAAATCTGATCCGGATACATACCTTGAATGGGAGAGTCGAGTAGAGCTAGTATTTGATTGTAATGACTACACCGATGCACAAAAATTGAGACTTGCCGTAGTCGAATTCACCGACTATGCCATAGTTTGGTGGGAACAAGTGGCTACAAGCAGAAGAAGGTGTGGAGAGCCACCTATAACCACTTGGACTGAGCTCAAGAGACTGATGAAGAAGCGATTTATACCAAGTCACTACCATAGAGACTTGTACCAAAAACTTCAAACCTTGACACAAGGTCAACGCTCAGTTGAGGACTACTACAAGGACATGGAAATCTCCATGTTGAGAGCTGATATTCAAGAAGATAGAGAGGCTACAATGGCAAGATTTCTCAATGGTCTGAGGGTTGACATAGCCGATCAACTGGAGCTTCAATACTATGTGGAGATAGAAGATATGGTGGAGAAGGCTATCAAGATTGAGCAAAGGCTCAAGAGGAGGGGTACAACCAGAAATTCTAACCCTCATCCACAAACATTTACTCGACCATTCCAGCCTAGCAGGGAAGAGAGAGGTTCGAATACTTGGACCACTCCAAAGCCGAAGCAAGATCAAGGGTCAAGCTCACGGCCACCTTTTACTAAAGCCGACTCCAAGGTTGTTTCAAAACCAACAATTGAAACTTCAAAACCTAGGAATCGTGACACCAAATGTTGGAGGTGTCAAGGAATTGGGCACATTGCAAGCCAATGTCCAAATCCAAGAACCATGCTTGTGCTACCAAATGGAGACATTGTCACTGATGATGAAGAGGAGGAGTACAAAGACATGCCTTCCTTGGTTGAAGAGGAAGATGAGATAGAGGAAGTTCCAACTCAAGACAAAGTTGGATTGGTAGCAAGAAGGGCACTAGCTACGCAAGCTAGTAAAGATGAACTTCAACGTGACAACATCTTTTACACTAGGTGCCATGTGACCAACAAGGTATGCAGCTTGGTGATTGACCCCGGAAGTTGCACTAATGTTGCTAGTGCATTGATGGTGGAGAAACTAAACTTGCCAACTAGTGAGCACCCCCGTCCCTACAAGCTTCAGTGGTTAAACAACAGTGGAGAGGTACGTGTTCTTAAACAAGTTCTGGTTACTTTTCGCATTGGTAGGTATGAAGATGATGTTATGTGTGATGTAGTACCAATGCAAGCTGCACATATACTCTTAGGGCGTCCTTGGCAATTTGACAAAAGAGTCACTTTTGATGGTTTCTTGAACAAATACTCTTTTATGCATAATTGTAAAAAGATTACACTTGCACCTCTTACACCTCAACAAGTACATGAGGATCAAGTTAGTCTACAAAAAGAGTATGACTTGCATGCTACCACCAAGAAGGACAACGCCAAAGCTAAGAAATTAGTGTTGGCCGACCCTTCTTCAAGCAAGTTGGATCACTCTCATTCGGTCTTCGAACCCGCACAGGAGAGAAAACCCAGCATGCTTGCCAAGGTGAAAGATGTGAGAAAGGCCTTGCATTCTAATCAGGTTTTATTTATTTTATTTGGCAAGGAATCCTTACTCACTAATGCTCTTGATGCTTCTTTGCCTAGTGTTATTACTAACCTCTTACAGGAGTATCAAGACGTCTTTCCTGAGGATATACCTAATGGATTGCCTCCATTAAGGGGAATTGAACATCAAATTGATTTCATTCCTGGATCTTCCCTTCCAAACAAGGCACCATATAGGACCAATCCTGAGGAAACCAAGGAGCAACAACGACAAGTGGAGGAGTTGCTTGGTAAGGGTTGGATTCAAGAGAATCTAAGCCCTTGTGCTGTACCAGTTCTACTTGTTCCAACCAGCACTAGTCGGGTTACAATGGCCTTTGATGCCGCTTTTGCACGTCTTGATGCGTACAACGCGCAGCCCAACCAAACCTTGGTTCACCGGGCGTCCGCTCACGGTCCACCCATAGGCTTGAGACGTCACTTGTGTGGCCATTATCATGGAACTCTTGCTGTCCGCAACATGTATCTACCACCACCACAAGTTTTCCTGGTGTCCCACAAGGGTGTCTTGATCTTTCTTCGCTTGAGAAGGCGACATGCAGGCTGCTTGGTGACTATACACATGCTCTCATCACCTTTGTTTTGTAAGAAGAGTCATGATTTGGGGACAAATCGCCTTTAAGAGGAGGGGAATGATGAGAATATAGAGACCAAGGCCCATTCCATTCAAGCACATGAGGAATTGGAAGATTCAAGTAAAGACTAGTTCGCGGAGTACTAGCTTGCTAATTAGGGTTTTAGTTTCCATTATTAGTTGTTTGTTAGCATTAATAATTTCGGTCAATTTTCACTTCACTTTGGCCGAATTTGGAGTCTTAATTTTAGTCAATTAGTTGTTAGACATTTTCGCCCTTAATGAAGGGCAAGGTCGTCCATTGGACATTCTAGGGTTTGAGTCCTGTAAGGCTATATATAGCCTAGGTTTTCATTCATTAAAGGATAATTCAGATTTTATAAGATATATGTGAGTTATTTCACTCTCTCTTGCCTCAAGAGAATTTCCTTTGAATACTTGAGAATTAATCTCAAGTTGTTCATCGAACTTATCAATCAAGTAGTCTCCTTGATTGTGGCGTTCTTCTATCCATACTTTTGGTTCACTAAATTTGCTAGTCGTGGGTTAAGGAATCTCCTTAGTTCGTGGCTCGTGATTATAGAAGGGTCAAAGTTCCGCCAATCATCCCAACTTGGTGTTCGTCTAGATCCGTCTCACATCAACAAGCCATTAATTAAACGTCATCAAGAACAAAAGAGGAGTTCCTTAGATACTCACCTTAAAATGCAAGAAAGGAAGCAACTAACCACCTTAGCCTTCCAAACAACTTCACAACCAACCTTAATATCACCAAACTAAGAGGTTTTATGGAGTAATTTGAAGATTAAATGGTTGAATTGAAAGATTGGGCAAGATTGGAGACTAGAAAATTGAGAGTTTTTCCTTTCTTTTCCCTTGAAGAGAACCGGCCAAGAAGCTTGAAAATGAAGAGTAATTTTAGTCAATTTTGATTTATTTGGTAAAGTCATGAATAGTGGTCAACAAGTAAGAATTAATCTTCAAGTGACACTTGTCACTTTCATTAAATGCTAAACTATCATTTTGTTTCCTCAACACTCATCCAAATGATATCCTCTAATTATCACTTAGCACCTAGTAAAATAAACCCGGTATCCAAAACTTAACCTAATTGGCCGAATTTTTCCGAACTTTTCGCACTAGAGGGTCCCACGTCCGGCATACGCTCTTAATTTCTCAAAAATTACCCGCTACTAGAAAAATCATCTAAAAACTATATTTACTCATAAAAATTATCTGGAAAATTTTCCTAATAAAGAAAATGCAGAAAAGCATGCAATTAAATAAAATAAAACCTAGAAACTGAGAAAATTACGGGGTCTCACACGCCTATCTAAGAAAATCGATCCGAATCCTACAAGGAAGTGTGGGAAGCGCCTATGAAAAAGAAAAAATAGGGTAAAAGTAATGCATGCACGTATGAGGTGCTTTCTTTTGAGGGGAAGGATTATAATACCATCAGATGAGGGTGAAGGTTCTAGGGTGACTACCCCCCTAAGATGCACGCGCGATATACAAATACAAATAAATGAAAGGAAACAAACAAACGATCGCATACGCGGATATTGAGACTGTGACGACCCCACATCTCCCAAGGGCGGACCCGAGGATATCGGCGGGCCGCCTGCCTAGCTCGCGCCAGGACTCGAAACTTAAAGCAATAACACGAGATAAACCGAAAGAGCACTATATACACAATATATATACAATCCCAAAAGTGTTCTAATCATCCCATTACATCCTTATGAATATAACCAAAACCAAAGAGTAGACCCTAAGGAGGGTCCTTATACAAACCACCAAAACTAAAACAAACATCCTAATTGTCCAACTATTACATGCAAATCTAACTATACTAGTGTGTGTGTCAAAAGTCCCCGCGCCGGCCCCTGCTAAGGAAAATAAAAGAAAATGGGTAAGCTATATGCTTAGCAAGTAAAAATGGGCAAAAGCGTAAATCTCACATATTAACAATTACACAGTAAGAGTAAAGCAAAAGCAGAAAAATAACATCACATAATAAGGATACGGGTGGCTCCAAAGCCAATTCATGTGCCATGTATGATCTCCTGCCGACACTCCGTCGACCACAAATAATGGTCCGTAGAACTCCACTTGTTCTCCCACCGTACACCTTATCACCCTCTCTGGCCAGACACCTCACAAACTTGCTCGAGCGAACGAAATTGAGCTTGGTTCACAAGCTCGGGTCACAAACTTGGTCCACATGCTCGGTGAACCGGATTCACAAACTTGGTGACCTCAATCCAGGTTGGACTGACTTCGACCAAGCCCTAATCGGCTCGAATAGTCCATCTAGGTATTGAGATCGGGCCCCAAACTCACAAACTTCACAAAATTATTCAAAAGTCACCCCGAGCCACAAGCTCAAGGGTTTTAGTTCCAAAATTGCTCATATACACAAGCCATGTACAAATATGTGCGCAAGTTAGGGTTTAGGTCGAGTGCGATAAAGTACACCCTCGCCTAGGTACCCTCTTCATACATAAGCAACTAACACACAAGAGCGGCCTGAGTACTTACTCAAAATACAAAAGTGGTACAAGAGCAAAATCACTTCGCGCGTGTTCGCTAGTAGTGGGCCCCACCGGCTCCGGCTAGCTCACCACTGTCTGAAATAGGAGATTGTATCACATATTATCATAAACGGCCACTAACATGCCCAAAACAAGCAAAACGGAAAAATCGGCACGTGCAAGTGCGGAAACGGCAAAATGGGGGCACGCGCGCGCGCGGAACGACAAACCGAAATGGCCAAATCTGCCATCTCAAACTATTTTCATCAAAAGTTAGGCTAGGAATGTCGGATCAAGGTACATGAGGTACCGTTACGAAGCTAAGAGGAAGGGATACAATTTTCATGAAGACACCTAAGTCCGGATCTGAACAGAAATAGGTCGAAAGTATGGAAACTCGTTCCAGAAATTCGCACTTTAGAGTGACGGACAGGGTATGTTTACTGGACCATAACTCCCAGTTCACAAATCCAAATTAGGAAATTCCAAAGGCATTAGAAAGCTGGGACATAAGGCTAAAACTTTGATGTTTTGGTCAAGACCTGAATCCACTCAGAACAGAATGAAAATTGAGTGCCAAAGTACCCGTCAGAACTGTCCAGATTCAAAGGCAGTTCTGACGATCGATCTTGTTTTGGTCATAACGGGAGCTACGGAACTCGGATTTCGACGCACTTTATACCGTTTCAAAGCTAAAACAAAGATCTACATTTATTATGAAGGATTCCACACCCAGATCGTACGTTATCAAAACGGATAAAACATGGGCAGAAGCAAAAGTCAAAACGTAACACACTTCAGGGTATAAAACAGGTGCTAGTTTTTTGTCTATAACTCGGGTTACACTGATCCGTTTGACCTGAAATTTTACAGGAATATTCAGGACATAAGGGGCTACAACTTTCATGTTTTTAGGAACTTCTGAATCCATACGTAACATCGAGAAAAATGAAGCCAAAGTTCGGATGCTGAACTGCCCTAGTTTTCCAGATTTGCCGGTTTTGCGCGCCGCAACCGTACAGTCCGTTCTATGATTCTCATACCAACTTTTCTAACCAATTTGATACCCAACAACAATACGTATATCAGCCTATTATTGGTCCGAAATTCTCTCCTTATTTTACCACAAAATTACCAAACACTAACCAAAATCCCTATCCTCACTTCATTCGCACTAATGAGCTTGCTCTAACATCCAACTAACCAAACCCCAACTCACTAGGCATTAGCCAAGCTAAACTATCCTAATGGAGTCTAGGGTTTCATGAACCAAATCTGATTTTACCAAAATCTAACCATACAAGAACAATCACTACACCACAAATCCCATCTACAAATCAATTTCTCAATCAAAGCACTAAGGAAAACATTAAAGCAAGAAGCCCTAATTTTTTTCCCTTTTGACCGAATTTCCAACAGCAACAAAACACTAAAATTAACCATAAAACTTCAATATAAACATCAAATCCACCATACAAATCCATAATCACAACAAAATACATCAATTCCATAGCTTAAAGATTAACAACCCCAAAATTTATCTTTCAAAGAAGATGGCATACCTTCAAATGAGTTTGGTAGATGATCAAACTTCAACAATCAAGCTCCTAAGTTGTTCCCTCAAGCTTCAAAGGCAAGATGAAAGGCTAGAAGATGAAGAACTTGAAGAATTTCTTTCCTCTCTTTGCTCTCTCAATCTCGGCTCTCCTCTCTCTTTTTCTCTTGTCTTGTTTGTCTTGTGATTATCTTATAATCCTAAGGTAATAAATAGTCAAAGACAATAAGAGATATTTTTAGGCCAACCAATCACATAAAAATGCTTTATTTGCCTTTTAAACCCTTGCACCTCAACCTAGTTTTTATTCTACACTTGCCCTCAAACATTTGATAATCTTTCAATTAACTCCATAGGTCATAACTTAATCTAGTTTAAAACATGTAATCACGCTTAATTACTTCACTAATCACTTTCCTATCTTAATCATCTATACTTAAACATACTTTTTCCATAATAAAAACAATCAAACAACAACTTTTATATCTTTGGCAAAATTGGGGGTTTTAAACCCCACTTAAGCTTTCTAATAAATTGTAACACTAGAGGTTTGCTAATCTAGAGTTTGCTAACCATTTCAAACTTGCTAAACCTTTGTAAACTAAAACAAATCCTAAACTTACGTATACCAAAACACACACTAGAACACCGAATATAAATTATAGCTCGAACCTACGAATATTAATACGTAAACTAGGGTTTTCAATCTTAACCAAGATTAGGGTTTTCTCCTTAGCCCTAAAACCCTACTTGCACCACACCGAATAATAAATAACCCTAATATCAACTTACGAACTGACTGGGGCCTCACAATCTCCCCCACTTAGGACAATTTCGTCCTCAAAATTAATTCTTTGGTCAAAGCGTACCTTCGAAACCCGCCGAAGGGTCAGTCACCTCTTGTTGACCCATTGCATACACTCTTCCTGGCCCTGTTGGTCGATTTCCCCCGGCGTTCGTCGGTTTTGTTGTGGTCCCTTCTATTGGTGGTTTGAGTCCTTCCTTCTGCATCTTAGGGCACCGGGCAATCAGATGTTCGGTGCTGCCACATTTGAAGCACTTCCGTACCGAACTATTTTTCCAGCAATTTTCATCGGTGTGATTGCCCCCACAGAAACCACAGGTTGGCTTAGTGGCCGTACTTGACCCTCCTCGGGGGCTCTTGTACTACCTAACCTCGCCCAAAGTTGTTCAGAGTTCTTACAGGTCGTGGACCGTCTATGCCTTTACTCATCTTAGCAAGTGGCTCGTTTCGCAAGCTCTGTCCAACCGCGGAATCGTTCGAGCTAGGTTGCCTCCTTTTCCGGTCATGGAAGGCTTTAACCTGTCCCCTGGCAGTCTCAATCCGCTGTGCTTTTTCTAGCGCCTGGCTAAATGTGTCCAGCTGTGCGACCGCTAGTGCTTCCTGGATCTCCACATTCAAGCCTTGGGTAAAACGGCGAATTCGCTTTTGCTCTGTTAGTACCAGCTCTGGGGCAAAGCGAGAGAGTTTAGTGAACTGAGTCTCATACTCCGCCACACTAGATGCCCCTTGACGCAGGCGGATAAAATCATCTTCCCGTTTTTCTTGCACAATGGGAGGTAAATATTTTTCATTAAATTCCCGTGTCAAGTTGATCCAGGTTCAGGGGGTTTGTTCGCACTCCCACTTGGTTTTAACCACGTTCCACCAGGCTCGAGCGGCCCCTTCAAACTGAAAAACAGCAAAAGATATATGCCGCTCCTCCGAATACCTAAGTGCGGCAAATATATCTAACATACGGTCCATCCAGACCTCTGCTAGGTCAGGATTGGGTCCACCTATAAACTTAGGAGGTGCAAACTTTTGGAACCGTTCTAAAGCACGATCCTCTCCCTCATGATTACCTGGATTATGTCCCGGATTATGTCCAGGATTCCCAATACTGCTTCCCTGGCCCTGTGGATTTGTCATTCGCTCTAGTAGATCGGCCATCCGTTGAATGGCTGTGGCGACTTGATCCGGCCCATTTTCATTATTTCCTTCAGAGCCTCGTCCTTGCTCCCTATCTCTACTTTGACCACCGGAGTCCATTTAGGGGTACGCGTCTATAGATCGGAACGTAACATGTACTTATTGTCCAAACTATAAGCAAAAGAGGGAACACAAAACTTATGCATACAAGACATACAAAAGATAAGTTCTAAAATGATACTCAAATATAGACATATATTTACAAAGTCACACCAAAAAAAATTTACAAATTACCCGACCTCCAGTCGGTACAAAACCCAATACACACATAAGCACCGGCTCCAAAAATCTAGCCAGTCAACCAAATAACAAAAGGGAGTAGTCATGCCAGTTCTAACAAAAGTAATCCACCAGCTAAACAAAAGTACAAAAGCGACCCTACACGCCTCCCCTAGGGCCCAGGTTCCCAACGGAACCTAACGTGTCCACCTCGTACATCATCTCTGGACCGGTGGCTCGTGGCAATGCCTCCGCGGCCATATCTAGTATGACCTCGCAGTCCATCGAAATACTCCGAGCCCTCTCCTTCAGCTGCCTCTTCATAGCGAAGAGGTGCTGGTGAGTGTCCTGAAGCTGACGGCGTAAAGCGTCCGCCCTATGCATCTCATCTCGGAGACCCCGCTCCAAGTCCCTAATGCGCATCACCTGCCCGTGGCCAACCTCTCTGGCCTCCTCTAGCTGACTGATCAGACTGCGTCGCTCATCATCCACTGCTAGGACGACCTCGTCAGGGTAACTGTACGTATCCCAACACCTACAAGGTCGGTGCGACACCTGACCAAAAGGGGAGTACAAAGTGTAAGGCTCTCCAGGCCTCTGCCGATAACGGATCGTCCGCTTACGCAACACTCGATCCTCTGGGCTCCTCGCACTCAGAAGTCTCGGTCCCACGCCACTGGGTCCCGCACCACTCGAACTGCCCGGATACATACCTACAAAACATTAATTCGTCAGTTCTCCGGCATTTCAGCCTAAAATATATCATTCATCTTAAAAGAATCAAGTATGCCTAGTGCCTATCACGTATGTCCCACTTGCCCAAGTCCTCTAACCTCGGCGCTCTGATACCACCTGTGACGACCCCACTTCTCCCAAGGGCGGACCCGAGGGTATCGGTGGACCGCCTGCCTAGCTCGCGCCAGGACTCGAAACTTAAAGCAATAACACGAGATAAACCGAAAGAGCACTATATACACAATATATATACAATCCCAAAAGTGTTCTAATCATCCCATTACATCCTTATGAATATAACCAAAACCAAAGAGTAGACCCTAAGGAGGGTCCTTATACAAACCACCAAAACTAAAACAAACATCCTAATTGTCCAACTATTACATGCAAATCTAACTATACTAGTGTGTGTGTCAAAAGTCCCCGCGCCGGCCCCTGCTAAGGAAAATAAAAGAAAATGGGTAAGCTATATGCTTAGCAAGTAAAAATGGGCAAAAGCGTAAATCTCACATATTAACAATTACACAGTAAGAGTAAAGCAAAAGCAGAAAAATAACATCACATAATAAGGATACGGGTGGCTCCAAAGCCAATTCATGTGCCATGTATGATCTCCTGCCGACACTCCGTCGACCACAAATAATGGTCCGTAGAACTCCACTTGTTCTCCCATCGTACACCTTATCACCCTCTCTGGCCAGACACCTCACAAACTTGCTCGAGCGAACGAAATTGAGCTTGGTTCACAAGCTCGGGTCACAAACTTGGTCCACATACTCGGTGAACCGGATTCACAAACTTGGTGACCTCAATCCAGGTTGGACTGACTTCGACCAAGCCCTAACCGGCTCGAATAGTCCATCTAGGTATTGAGATCGGGCCCCAAACTCACAAACTTCACAAAATTATTCAAAAGTCACTCCGAGTCACAAGCTCAAGGGTTTTAGTTCCAAAATTGCTCATATACACAAGCCATGTACAAATATGTGCGCAAGTTAGGGTTTAGGTCGAGTGCGATAAAATACACCCTCGTCTAGGTACCCTCTTCATACATATTGAAACACATAAACAACTAACACACAAGAGCGGCCTGAATACTTACACAACGAACAAAAGAGCAAAAGTACGAAATTCGTGCCGCGAGGAGTAGCTAGTAGGCCCCACCGGCTCCACCTTGCTCACCAACGTCCGAAATTGAAGATTGTGTCACAATATATCACAAACGGCTACTAACATACTTAAAACAAGCAAAACGGCTAAATCGGCACATACGAGTGCGGTAACGGCATACGGATTCGGAAATGGTAACCTAATCGCTTTGCCGTCAAAGCTGTTTTGAATACAATCGAAGCTACGAGTGTCGGATCAAGGTACATGAGCTACCGTTACGAAGCTAAGAGGAAGGGTTACAATTTTCATGAAGATACCTAAGTCCGGATCTGAACGGAAATAGGTCGAAAGTATGGAAAATCATTCCAGAAATTCGCACTTTAGAGTGACGGACAGGGTATGTTTGCTGGACCAAAACATCCAGCTCACAAATCCAAATCAGGAAATTCCAAAGGAATTAGAAATCTGGGACATAAGGCTAAAACATTGATGTTTTGGCCAGGACCTGAATCCAATCAGAACAGAACGAAAATTGAGTGCCAAAGTACCCGTCAGAACTGTCCAGATTCAAAGGCAGTTCTGACGATCAATCTTGTTTTGGTCATAACGGGAGCTACGGAACTCGGATTTTGACGTACTTTATACCGTTTCGAAGATAAAAAAAAGATCTACATTTATTATGAAGGGATCAATACCCAGTTCGTACGTTATCAAAACGGATAAAACATGGGCAGAAGCAAAATCCTCTCCTTCTTTTACCACAAAATTACCAAACACTAACCAAAATCCCTATCCTCACTTCATTTGCACTAATGAGCTTGCTCTAACATCCAACTAACCAAACCCCAACTCATTAGGCATTAGCCAAGCTAAACTATCCTAATGGAGTCTAGGGTTTCATGAACCAAATCTGATTTTACCAAAATCTAACCATACAAGAACAATCACTACACCACAAATCCCATCTACAAATCAATTTCTCAATCAAGGCAACTAAGGAAAACATTAAAGCAAGAAGCCCTAATTTTTTTTTCCTTTTGACCGAATTTCCAACAGCAATAAAACACTAAAATTAACCATAAAACTTCAATATAAACATCAAATCCACCATACAAATCCATAATCACAACAAAATACATCAATTCCATAGCTTAAAGATTAACAACCCCAAAATTTATCTTTCAAAGAAGATGGCATACCTTCAAATGAGTTTGGTAGATGATCAAACTTCAACAATCAAGCTCCTAAGTTGTTCCCTCAAGCTTCAAAGGCAAGATGAAAGGCTAGAAGATGAAGAACTTGAAGAATTTCTTTCCTCTCTTTGCTCTCTCAATCTCGGCTCTCCTCTCTCTTTTTCTCTTGTCTTGTTTGTCTTGTGATTATCTTATAATCCTAAGGTAATAAATAGTCAAAGACAATAAGAGATATTTTTAGGCCAACCAATCACATAAAAATGCTTTATTTGCCTTTTAAACCCTTGCACCTCAACCTAGTTTTTATTCTACACTTGCCCTCAAACATTTGATAATCTTTCAATTAACTCCATAGGTCATAACTTAATCTAGTTTAAAACATGTAATCACGCTTAATTACTTCACTAATCACTTTCCTATCTTAATCATCTATACTTAAACATACTTTTTCCATAATAAAAACAATCAAACAACAACTTTTATATCTTTGGCAAAATTGGGGGTTTTAAACCCCACTTAAGCTTTCTAATAAATTGTAACACTAGAGGTTTGCTAATCTAGAGTTTGCTAACCATTTCAAACTTGCTAAACCTTTGTAAACTAAAACAAATCCTAAACTTACGTATACCAAAACACACACTAGAACACCGAATATAAATTATAGCTCGAACCTACGAATATTAATACGTAAACTAGGGTTTTCAATCTTAACCAAGATTAGGGTTTTCTCCTTAGCCCTAAAACCCTACTTGCACCACACCGAATAATAAATAACCCTAATATCAACTTACGAACTGACTGGGGCCTCACAATCTCCCCCACTTAGGACAATTTCGTCCTCAAAATTAATTCTTTGGTCAAAGCGTACCTTCGAAACCCGCCGAAGGGTCAGTCACCTCTTGTTGACCCATTGCATACACTCTTCCTGGCCCTGTTGGTCGATTTCCCCCGGCGTTCGTCGGTTTTGTTGTGGTCCCTTCTATTGGTGGTTTGAGTCCTTCCTTCTGCATCTTAGGGCACCGGGCAATCAGATGTTCGGTGCTGCCACATTTGAAGCACTTCCGTACCGAACTATTTTTCCAGCAATTTTCATCGGTGTGATTGCCCCCACAGAAACCACAGGTTGGCTTAGTGGCCGTACTTGACCCTCCTCGGGGGCTCTTGTACTACCTAACCTCGCCCAAAGTTGTTCAGAGTTCTTACAGGTCGTGGACCGTCTATGCCTTTACTCATCTTAGCAAGTGGCTCGTTTCGCAAGCTCTGTCCAACCGCGGAATCGTTCGAGCTAGGTTGCCTCCTTTTCCGGTCATGGAAGGCTTTAACCTGTCCCCTGGCAGTCTCAATCCGCTGTGCTTTTTCTAGCGCCTGGCTAAATGTGTCCAGCTGTGCGACCGCTAGTGCTTCCTGGATCTCCACATTCAAGCCTTGGGTAAAACGGCGAATTCGCTTTTGCTCTGTTAGTACCAGCTCTGGGGCAAAGCGAGAGAGTTTAGTGAACTGAGTCTCATACTCCGCCACACTAGATGCCCCTTGACGCAGGCGGATAAAATCATCTTCCCGTTTTTCTTGCACAATGGGAGGTAAATATTTTTCATTAAATTCCCGTGTCAAGTTGATCCAGGTTCAGGGGGTTTGTTCGCACTCCCACTTGGTTTTAACCACGTTCCACCAGGCTCGAGCGGCCCCTTCAAACTGAAAAACAGCAAAAGATATATGCCGCTCCTCTGAATACCTAAGTGCGGCAAATATATCTAACATACGGTCCATCCAGACCTCTGCTAGGTCAGGATTGGGTCCACCTATAAACTTAGGAGGTGCAAACTTTTGGAACCGTTCTAAAGCACGATCCTCTCCCTCATGATTACCTGGATTATGTCCCGGATTATGTCCAGGATTCCCAATACTGCTTCCCTGGCCCTGTGGATTTGTCATTCGCTCTAGTAGATCGGCCATCCGTTGAATGGCTGTGGCGACTTGATCCGGCCCATTTTCATTATTTCCTTCAGAGCCTCGTCCTTGCTCCCTATCTCTACTTTGACCACCGGAGTCCATTTAGGGGTACGCGTCTATAGATCGGAACGTAACATGTACTTATTGTCCAAACTATAAGCAAAAGAGGGAACACAAAACTTATGCATACAAGACATACAAAAGATAAGTTCTAAAATGATACTCAAATATAGACATATATTTACAAAGTCACACCAAAAAAAATTTACAAATTACCCGACCTCCAGTCGGTACAAAACCCAATACACACATAAGCACCGGCTCCAAAAATCTAGCCAGTCAACCAAATAACAAAAGGGAGTAGTCATGCCAGTTCTAACAAAAGTAATCCACCAGCTAAACAAAAGTACAAAAGCGACCCTACACGCCTCCCCTAGGGCCCAGGTTCCCAACGGAACCTAACGTGTCCACCTCGTACATCATCTCTGGACCGGTGGCTCGTGGCAATGCCTCCGCGGCCATATCTAGTATGACCTCGCAGTCCATCGAAATACTCCGAGCCCTCTCCTTCAGCTGCCTCTTCATAGCGAAGAGGTGCTGGTGAGTGTCCTGAAGCTGACGGCGTAAAGCGTCCGCCCTATGCATCTCATCTCGGAGACCCCGCTCCAAGTCCCTAATGCGCATCACCTGCCCGTGGCCAACCTCTCTGGCCTCCTCTAGCTGACTGATCAGACTGCGTCGCTCATCATCCACTGCTAGGACGACCTCGTCAGGGTAACTGTACGTATCCCAACACCTACAAGGTCGGTGCGACACCTGACCAAAAGGGGAGTACAAAGTGTAAGGCTCTCCAGGCCTCTGCCGATAACGGATCGTCCGCTTACGCAACACTCGATCCTCTGGGCTCCTCGCACTCAGAAGTCTCGGTCCCACGCCACTGGGTCCCGCACCACTCGAACTGCCCGGATACATACCTACAAAACATTAATTCGTCAGTTCTCCGGCATTTCAGCCTAAAATATATCATTCATCTTAAAAGAATCAAGTATGCCTAGTGCCTATCACGTATGTCCCACTTGCCCAAGTCCTCTAACCTCGGCGCTCTGATACCACCTGTGACGACCCCACTTCTCCCAAGGGCGGACCCGAGGGTATCGGTGGACCGCCTGCCTAGCTCGCGCCAGGACTCGAAACTTAAAGCAATAACACGAGATAAACCGAAAGAGCACTATATACACAATATATATACAATCCCAAAAGTGTTCTAATCATCCCATTACATCCTTATGAATATAACCAAAACCAAAGAGTAGACCCTAAGGAGGGTCCTTATACAAACCACCAAAACTAAAACAAACATCCTAATTGTCCAACTATTACATGCAAATCTAACTATACTAGTGTGTGTGTCAAAAGTCCCCGCGCCGGCCCCTGCTAAGGAAAATAAAAGAAAATGGGTAAGCTATATGCTTAGCAAGTAAAAATGGGCAAAAGCGTAAATCTCACATATTAACAATTACACAGTAAGAGTAAAGCAAAAGCAGAAAAATAACATCACATAATAAGGATACGGGTGGCTCCAAAGCCAATTCATGTGCCATGTATGATCTCCTGCCGACACTCCGTCGACCACAAATAATGGTCCGTAGAACTCCACTTGTTCTCCCATCGTACACCTTATCACCCTCTCTGGCCAGACACCTCACAAACTTGCTCGAGCGAACGAAATTGAGCTTGGTTCACAAGCTCGGGTCACAAACTTGGTCCACATACTCGGTGAACCGGATTCACAAACTTGGTGACCTCAATCCAGGTTGGACTGACTTCGACCAAGCCCTAACCGGCTCGAATAGTCCATCTAGGTATTGAGATCGGGCCCCAAACTCACAAACTTCACAAAATTATTCAAAAGTCACTCCGAGTCACAAGCTCAAGGGTTTTAGTTCCAAAATTGCTCATATACACAAGCCATGTACAAATATGTGCGCAAGTTAGGGTTTAGGTCGAGTGCGATAAAATACACCCTCGTCTAGGTACCCTCTTCATACATATTGAAACACATAAACAACTAACACACAAGAGCGGCCTGAATACTTACACAACGAACAAAAGAGCAAAAGTACGAAATTCGTGCCGCGAGGAGTAGCTAGTAGGCCCCACCGGCTCCACCTTGCTCACCAACGTCCGAAATTGAAGATTGTGTCACAATATATCACAAACGGCTACTAACATACTTAAAACAAGCAAAACGGCTAAATCGGCACATACGAGTGCGGTAACGGCATACGGATTCGGAAATGGTAACCTAATCGCTTTGCCGTCAAAGCTGTTTTGAATACAATCGAAGCTACGAGTGTCGGATCAAGGTACATGAGCTACCGTTACGAAGCTAAGAGGAAGGGTTACAATTTTCATGAAGATACCTAAGTCCGGATCTGAACGGAAATAGGTCGAAAGTATGGAAAATCATTCCAGAAATTCGCACTTTAGAGTGACGGACAGGGTATGTTTGCTGGACCAAAACATCCAGCTCACAAATCCAAATCAGGAAATTCCAAAGGAATTAGAAATCTGGGACATAAGGCTAAAACATTGATGTTTTGGCCAGGACCTGAATCCAATCAGAACAGAACGAAAATTGAGTGCCAAAGTACCCGTCAGAACT
Source organism: Coffea eugenioides (assembly GCF_003713205.1). NCBI lineage: Eukaryota > Viridiplantae > Streptophyta > Magnoliopsida > Gentianales > Rubiaceae > Coffea > Coffea eugenioides. The sequence continues at coordinate 553,139 of NW_020864189.1, forward strand.
GTCCAGATTCAAAGGCAGTTCTGACGATCAATCTTGTTTTGGTCATAACGGGAGCTACGGAACTCGGATTTTGACGTACTTTATACCGTTTCGAAGATAAAAAAAAGATCTACATTTATTATGAAGGGATCAATACCCAGTTCGTACGTTATCAAAACGGATAAAACATGGGCAGAAGCAAAATCCTCTCCTTCTTTTACCACAAAATTACCAAACACTAACCAAAATCCCTATCCTCACTTCATTTGCACTAATGAGCTTGCTCTAACATCCAACTAACCAAACCCCAACTCATTAGGCATTAGCCAAGCTAAACTATCCTAATGGAGTCTAGGGTTTCATGAACCAAATCTGATTTTACCAAAATCTAACCATACAAGAACAATCACTACACCACAAATCCCATCTACAAATCAATTTCTCAATCAAGGCAACTAAGGAAAACATTAAAGCAAGAAGCCCTAATTTTTTTTTCCTTTTGACCGAATTTCCAACAGCAATAAAACACTAAAATTAACCATAAAACTTCAATATAAACATCAAATCCACCATACAAATCCATAATCACAACAAAATACATCAATTCCATAGCTTAAAGATTAACAACCCCAAAATTTATCTTTCAAAGAAGATGGCATACCTTCAAATGAGTTTGGTAGATGATCAAACTTCAACAATCAAGCTCCTAAGTTGTTCCCTCAAGCTTCAAAGGCAAGATGAAAGGCTAGAAGATGAAGAACTTGAAGAATTTCTTTCCTCTCTTTGCTCTCTCAATCTCGGCTCTCCTCTCTCTTTTTCTCTTGTCTTGTTTGTCTTGTGATTATCTTATAATCCTAAGGTAATAAATAGTCAAAGACAATAAGTGATATTTTTAGGCTAACCAATCACATAAAAATGCTTTATTTTCCTTTTAAACCCTTGCACCTCAACCTAGTTTTTATTCTACACTTGCCCTCAAACATTTGATAATCTTTCAATTAACTCCATAGGTCATAACTTAATCTAGTTTAAAACATGTAATCACGCTTAATTACTTCACTAATCACTTTCCTATCTTAATCATCTATACTTAAACATACTTTTTCCATAATAAAAACAATCAAACAACAACTTTTATATCTTTGGCAAAATTGGGGGTTTTAAACCCCACTTAAGCTTTCTAATAAATTGTAACACTAGAGGTTTGCTAATCTAGAGTTTGCTAACCATTTCAAACTTGCTAAACCTTTGTAAACTAAAACAAATCCTAAACTTACGTATACCAAAACATACACTAGAACACCGAATATAAATTATAGCTCGAACCTACGAATATTAATACATAAACTAGGGTTTTCAATCTTAACCAAGATTAAGGTTTTCTCCTTAACCCTAATATCAACTTACGAACTGACTGGGGCCTCACAGAGACGATTGCGGGTGCGAAAATGCAAAAACCCTAAACAAGTGGAAAAAGGAAAAGGAAAATGAAAAATGCAACCTAAAACCTCCAAATGTGATGTATAAAAAGGTTTAACTAAATCAAGTTGCTCGGACTTTCTAAGTCTCCAGTGAAGTCGCCAAGCTGTCGCACCCCATTTTTTAATGAAAAAATAACGTGTTTATAAAATGAATTTTGATCAATTTTAGAGTGAAAATGAGTTTTTGATTTTTAGAAAATAAATAAAGAAAATGGGCCTAGAATGGGACTAGAAAGTACGACGATTTTGGCCTAAATTAAAAGTTTAAAAGGGTTTTTAATTAAAAAAATAGGACTCACCACTTGATATTGAGTTAAGGTGTACCAAGTCACCTAAAATTAATTTTAAACAAAAACTAGAGAAAACCCTTTTTAAACGACTCCAAGTCTGCGAAAATCAAGAGAAAAAGGTTCGGGAGTCACGGTTGAAGAAAGGAAAGGCAAGGATAAAATCCAAGGCACCCTTTCAACCTAACCTAAAGCTAGTTGTGTGATTTAGTCGAAAATTTTCTTATTTTAACCTAAGAATTTATCATATTTGGATGTCACTATATGGATGCAATGTGACGCCCCCACTTCTCCCTAAGGCGAACCAAAGGGTATCCGCGGGACGCCTGCCTAGATCTCGCCAGGACTCAAGCAATTTCTGTTCAAGCTTATAGCGGTGCTAAAAGCCCACAACCAGATAATATAATACAATTAATGCGGAAGCGTTCAAGCTTAACGATATATAACAATCACCCAATCCTTACATCGGGTTTCCATAATACAACCCAAAATATACAATAGCCAAAAGAGTTGGAACCCTATTACAAGAGTACACAAAAGAGAATTTCCTCTGAATCTCATTCCAAGCTCAAATCCTGTTAAGGAAAACAAATCTACTGGGTGAGCAAAACGCTCGTGAGGCCAAGAACACACATGCAAGCACATTGTTCAAGTAACAATCCCAATTTAACAAATAGAGCAATAATATTGCAATAAATAACAATTCGAGCAGGAAAAGTAAACAGAAACAATTCAAGGATATAGTAGCTCTCAGGAGCTAAGTTCCACTTGCTCTGCCGATGTCATTCATATACCTTCCCGCGATGACACTCCATCAACCGGGTCGCTATTTCCATTCCGTAGATCACCACTTACTTCCCTCCGTCCACCGTGCACCTCCCGGGCCCACAAGACATTTGTTAGGCGATACTCCTCGAGTATGCCAAGCAAGACCTCTCATTAGGTCGAGCTTCATTATCTCATGGTTCGCCAAGGTTCCCGACCAAGCCCATGCCGACTCAAGTCCAAGGTCGGCCTATGAGTTTGGGCGTCCCCCATTTACATTTGAGAGCCGAGGAGATTCACTTCAACGACGTATGCAGCCATAGCATACCATTTCATTTCATTCAATCATTCAACCATCTCATTTTATTCAATTAAGTCATTCATAATTCATTCATTTCATTTGAATCATGAGTCATTCATTTCAAATAAGAACGAGTGCGATAAAGTACACACTCGCCTCCATTTTCAAAATCTCCGAACAATCATAACAATTAAGCATGTATCAAGTATTCATACAGTTGACACTCACCAATATAAGTAATGAGGAAGAAATGTCCCTCGGAGCTTTAGGCGTTCACTGGGGGATCCTCTTGAAGGTCCTCTTGTGTGCCTGAGCAATTAACAATGGACTATTACTGATAATCCTCAAACAATGAGGAAGGTCGTACCCTAGTACGAACTTAGAAAATATCTCAAAGATTGGCCTAGTTTTCTTTTTCAAAATCGAGCTCAAAAGAGTTACAAGACTCGAGTAAACAAATCATCATCCATAAAATCATTGGACGGAAATAAGTGTAAGCAAATAGATCTCAAAACGAACGACCGAAGTCGGAACAGGACGGGTAACATCACAATCCGGCCGGACTCTGGCCGGATTGGTGGCAGAGACCAAACCTCCATTTTTTTCAAATTCCATCACCAATCCGGCCGCCTATCCGGCCAAGAACTGGTCGGATTCAAGGCCGGATTCTGATGAATAGTTTCCCGCGCGGATTTCTTTCAATGGTCACAATTTTCAATTTTTGGTGCAATTATTTTAAAAATCATAAATCACTCCCTGATTGACTAAAATTGGAAAATTTGGTACCGTTGGAAACATACTTCAAAGTACTAAAAGTTTCTAGAAGACACCTTTCCATGAATCCAAGTGGAAGGCATTCAAATTTTGGCTTGAAGTTGATAACTTGCGTTATCAAGACAGGTTTAAGTTGGTTTTTGGCCAACTTTGAAAATTTGGCAAAATTCGTTCAATTTGAACTAGCCTTTGAAATTTGGAAATCTATTAGAGTTGTAATCCAAGTTTAAAATGGAACAAGCGGAATGAGAATTGAAGTTTTGAGGACCAAGATATGGTAGCTCAAAGTTACCCAAATTTCCTTGTTAAACAAGGGTTTTCCAAAATCAAGTCATGAACTTTGGGAGTTTAGTTGATCAATGAAACGGCCTCGGAATAACACCAAAATTAGCAGTATTATACTACCATATAAGGGTTATTCCTCTACCAAATTTTATAGATAAATAAGCACGGAAAGTTGGTTAACTAAAACACCAAAGTTTCTAAAATTTCAAGGCAAAACTGCCTTGTGTACAAAATGTCCTTTTTCTAAGCTTTTGGCCACATGAAATCCTTGCAAACATCGTACATTTTAGTAGACAATGTTTATTAAACATCCAAGATATGTTTGATGGTGATTAACACCAAGAATCTCGAATTAACAAGTCCCAATCGAGTTTAGTAACAATTTTGCCCAAAATGAGAATTTTCCTTCAAGAAGTCAGTTTCGAAATACAGCCACAAATCACTCAATTCAACTCAGAATTGGACGTGGTTAGTGGCGCTGGAAAACACTTTCATTAATCTATATTTTCTCAGAAGAAACAATTTTCAAAATCCGTCCACAACTAGCTCACATTTGAGCATCAAGTGGTAGTTCGTGTTCTGCCCTGTAGTGAACCAACGAAACAGGACAGCAAACTTCAAATGAATGGTTTGCCTCACACAAGTAGAACCAGGATGTGCATTTTACACCAATAGAAATCTGGGAACGTCTAGTTTCCAGTTCCGCAAACGGTACTCGATTTCGACATCGGAGTAAAAAGTTATAGCTGAAACAACAGGACTGCCTGGGCAATCTGGGAAAATTTTCCAGTTCTGCCATACTTTGGAAATCAACACGT
>NW_020864190.1:0-76755 GCF_003713205.1 Coffea eugenioides
CAATACATCTTTAGACCTTTTCATAGATAGAAAATTCTAAAAGATAGCCCTTCAAAGAAATTTTACTAGGACTATAAACTACTTGTGGGTGTGTTTCGATCCTTGTTTTTGGGGCTGTTTTTGAAAAACTGTTTTTCACATCCCAAATGCTACAGTAAATGTGTATTTCTAAAACAACTCCAAAAACACCATATCCAAACATTATATCAAAAACAACTACATATATATATTTCAATTATGTATATTATATATATATATATTATATTAATATAATATGTACATTATGTGTAAATAATATGTACATAATATGTAATATTGTATACATAAATGTGTAAATATTTATACATTATATATTATGTACATTATATTATAATATATAAATTATTAATGTATAATATTATTATGTACATTATTGTGTATAATAATGTCTAATAATGTTAGGTATAATATATAATATACATAATATGTAATAATGTAATAATGTATATTACGTATAATATATTATATTATGTATATTATATTATATATATACAATATTATGTATATTATACAAATTGAAAATTATATATTATATATTTATATATTATATATTATATGAATATTTATATAATGAAATATACAATAAATATTACAAATTGAAATATTATATAAACACCATATTTATAATTAATATTGCTGTATATTATATATATATTAAATATTTATATATTTATTTTTACATATTATAAATATTTTATTTTACTTAAAAAATATTTTTACATATTTATAATATATTTATATGAATATTATATATTATATAAATTATATATAATATAATATATATTTTACATTTATATAAATGTACATTTATACATAATATATATATTAATGTATATTTATAATATACATTTATATTATGTATTATACATAATTTAATACATTTATAATACATTTATATTAATATACATAATATTAATTTTACATTTATACATAATATTAATACATTTGTACATTTATATTAATTATATTAATACATTTATACATAATATTAATATATATTAATAAAATTATAATTTATACATTTATATAATATTCATTTGTAATTTATACATTTATAATAATATACACTTTTACATTTATAAATATATTTATAATATTTATTATATGTAATATAATACATTTATATATTTTTATATAAATACATAAATATATTTATTTATAAATATTTATAAATGTATATTTATATAAAAATATATAATTTATAATTTATAATTTATAATTTATAATTTATACATTTATATAATATTCATTTATAATTTATAAATTTACAATAATATACACTTATACATTTATAAATATATTTATATTATGTATTATATATAATATAATAAATTTATAATAAATTTTTATATTTTTATATAAATATATATTTATAAATATTTATTAATGTATTATAAATCCATAAATGTATATTTATATAAAAATATAAAATATAAAATTTATAATTTATACATTTATATAATATTCATTTATAATTTATACATTTATAATAATATACACTTATGCATTTATAAATATATTTATATTATGTATTATATATAATATAATACATTTATAATACATTTATATATTTTTTAGCGAATATATAAATATATTTATTTATAAATATTTATAAATGTATTATAAATGCATAAATGTATGTAAAAATAAAATTATAAAAATACCCAAAAATATGTTTTAAAAATACCTCTAAAAATAATCCAAAAAACATCTACAGTAAAAGTTTTTCATATAGTTTTTGAAAAACAACCTAAAAAACAACTAATCCAAACGGACTTGTATTTCAAAAACGAAATGCTATAGTGCTGTTTTTGAAAAACAACCCCAAAAACAGCTAATCCAAACGGAGAGTATTTTGTCATGTCATTTTTGTGCTTGTGGTCAAGTTTTGGGTTCATGGTCAAAATATTTGATGTGGAAATCAACCTCAACTAGTAAAGCTTGGTTTTGATATATACAAAATATTTTCTTGCAGTTTCAGTTGCCCCAAATCGTCAAAAATTATTATTTTTTTCCTAGAAATTGTTGTTGCTATTTTCCTCCAAAGTAGATAACGACTTCATCAACTAATTTATTGACAAAGAGAGTGTGTGTTTTATGCAGGGACAGAATTTGAGAGGGGCGGGGAAAGGTCGCCGACCCCTCCTTCCCCAAGTTTTATTTTGGTACTTGAAAATTTGAGAATTTTCAAATACGTTCTTTATAAATTCAAATTTTCGTCCCTGCAAAAATTTGAAATTGCTATCTGATGTATGCATAACTTTAGATATGCTGAACCTCGTTTCCTTAAATTAAATTTTCTAATTCTATCTATGGTTGTATGCAGGATGGACATAAAGCCATTTATATGACGCTTTTACAGCTTCCATTGCTAATTTTTCCTTCCCAAGTACAACAACATTCAAACTGATGTTAAACAAAGATTAAGCTAAAGACGCTCAAAGAGAAAGTATGGTGCATTTGGAACATGAGCTTTTGGGCGGTATACACAGACTGATCAGAGTAGTTTTAATCATCATATAAATCTTCATGGGTTCCCTTAACATACCAAGTCCAACCTTATGGTAAACCTGCTAGATAGGGTAAGTGATCCAAGGGTTGGAGTGGGCCTTTTGGAAAAGCTTCATATTTATGTGTCAGATTTGTAAGGCTTGATGATGGGAAAGCAAAGCAAGCAAGTTCAACCTGGCTTGAAAAGTTGTGGAGTTGCCATGCCGAAGTTCACATGATAAAGGTTTGGCTTCAAATTATTTGATTGCATCATAAACATAATTTCTAATATATTTTTTTATTTTTTTAATTATTTTTTTATCTCACATACATTATTTTCACAAAAAGTGTTGCACTAAGTAAGTTTGTTTGGACAAGCCAAATTTAGTTTGCAAAATTTGTTTTCACAAATCCCAATCACCTTTTTATCTTCCCAATCACCTTTTTATCTCACATACATCACATCACAAAAAGTGCTACAGTAAATATCTCAAATAAATCATCCAAATAAACTCTTATCCAAACAAGTCATTTTTCATCAAAAAAAAAAAACATGAAAGGTACTCCAAGTGGGAGTAATCTGAAATCCCATTGGGTTAAAATACCTCCTAAACTACAGCCCACCATACATAACACTTGTGGGGACAATGGGCAGGAACCGTTGCAGGTGCAATCATTCCTGACGATTTTGTGCATTTTGTACACGCATAATTTTATTTGCACACGGTATAATTTTAGTACAAAATTTTGTGAACTCGGCACACATTGTAAAAGTTGAGGTACAAAAAGTGATTTGAACCGCACATTTTTTTTTTTGGTCAAAATCTGGCCTTGAACAGCTCAGGACCGCTCCTGGCCCTCATCCCACTTGTGGTGTCACTTTTTTCACCGAATGCACGTACGTGTGTCAACATCAAACTTAATTGCTTTTTACCAAGTTAGGTCCACCTTCATTCTCCCTAGCCGCCATTTGTTTGGACGGTAGATTATTTGGTCAATTATATTTGCTGACATCACCATTACAATTTTTAATACAGTTTTTTATCTTCCCAATTACCTTTTTATTTCATATACATTACATCACAAAAAGTGCTACAATAATTATTTCAAATAATAACCTATCCAAACAAACAGGGTCTTTCAAATTCTCAACTACTCTAAACAGCAAATTGAGTTCTGCAATGAATTTACGCATATCCATATTCAGAGCTGCATAAATCCCCAAAATACGATTTGCTTCATGCCACAGTCCCTTGTGATTCTGAAAAATCCTGCCATATATCTCATGTTAGCCATTTTTTGATGGTACACTTGACTCAATATCGCACACTTATATTTCTCCAAAACGTAGCTTAGTGAGCCCTACAAGTGTTATATACTATAGGGCTGTAGTTTAGGAGGTATATGTAATGTATTTATACGTATATAAAAATTCAATGTAACAATGTCACGTGTATGCAACATTCAATATTTGAATAAAAACTAGGTGGGGAATACTGTGCATCAAGCGGGTGTTTGGTGCTTCTGGTTAAAGAAGATTTTTCATTAAACAGATAATTATACATTCTGAAAAGAAACAGTCATCAAATATGACAAATTTAATAATAATACATTCTAATTGTAACACACACTTGTATATTTTGTTTTATCAATACTTTTACAATTTTACTATTCCCAAAAGGCCTCTACAGATGTCAGTTGAAAATCATCCAAAATGAGATATAAATTGTTTCGGACAAAGGAATACCTTCCAACATCTAGTTATAGTAACGTGTTAATTACACAGCATGTTAATATATCTTTGTGTTAATTGCACAACAAAAATCACACTTCAATTAAATATGTCGATAACATCATTATATACTTTGTTTTGGTGATTTTTTAATATCTATTGTCAAAAACATAAAGCCAAGTTTTCTGAAAATGACACAAATTTACTCAAAATTTTGATAATATTTTCCTATTCATTGCACAGACAAAAGTATAGTTTTGTGAAAGGGAGTCTTTGTATTATTTGTAAACTCACAAGCATACCAAGTCTAGGGGTATTTTTTCTTACCATTTTATTTTTATATACAATTAAAATATAATTACGACACAAATATGACATTACTTTATTGGACCTCATTTAATCGATCTAATGCATTGACTGCTAACTCTTGAATTGGATCGAATTCACTCTCTGATCCAAGTTTGAAGACGTGGTGCTGACAAGACGTGCTGTCAGGAAGATGGGTCCGCGAATCACAAAAAGGCTAAAAAAAAAAATGCATTTGTATAATACAGAAAATGCCTTGGCAGGGGATTTAAATGACCCCAATGAAATTAAGGAGGAACGGATTATGAGAGCCAAATGTTGATATTCGTCAACTGTCTGCCACAACATTGACGCCATGTTTTTGCTGTTGTCCAGTTTTACTTCTACGTTAGTCATTTTTGGTTGCCCAGTTATGAGAGCCAAATGATAAAAAAAAATAAAATAAAATGCTCCATCTGCTTTACTTTTCTCAAAATTATTAAAAATAATATAAACACTCATAATTTAGACTATTGAACAATTTAAATGCTGAAAGTACCCTTAGGGCATATTTAATAATAAAATTTTCATTACTTTTTATGGATACCTTTGTACTATTAATTATAAAGTATTTAATTTTTTCGAAGATGAAGAGAACAACATTAATTTAAAGTTGTACACTGCCATTTAAAAAATTGAATAAACCCAAAAGTTATGCACAACCTAAAACAAAAGGTCTAGCACTTTAGTCAATAATAAACAACTTTCAATCAAGAGTAAGAAAGACTAAGAGAGTTCAGTAGCTAAGGTAGAGAATCTTGTCAATAAATTTCCTCATTATTATCAAGTTCAGGAATCGAATTTTATACTTGACAATTAGAGGTAGGAATGTTGTCGAGAGAGACGGGAGGGATGAAAAAAAAAAAAAAAAACTTACTAGTAAATATCAAGATGGGCAATTTCGTCTCTCCAAGTATTTTGTAGTTGTTTTCTCATCTCATTAAGAAAAAAAGAGCCGTGGAGTACTTGGAACATTTTTAAGACTTATGCATGCACTTATGGACTACGAACTTAGTGAGTTTGCTAATTAACCCTTATTTGTTCACCATTTTCGAACTATTACAACACCCTTAAACATTCTGCCATTTACAAACGTGATTCCTCATTCATGAGTTTTTGGCCACAATAACTCTGTTCTCGAAAATTATTCCCATTGTAACATAATATGAAATCAAATATCCATGCTGATGTATTTATTGCGCCACGTGGACTTTTGATACAAATATACAATCTTGAATTTTCACCATCTTTATTGTTTCTTTTTTTCATGGCATTATAGTGAAAGCCTTTTTTTTCTAGATTTTATTTTGAGCAAGGAAGAGTTGGAACTTAAACAGCGCAGAAGAGATAGGAAATTTTGAATCTAAAACTTTTAATTCTTAAAATCTCAACCTTAGCTACTAGTGAAAATTTTCATTACATGAGATACATCATAAAAATTATCTCAAACTCTATAGTCTCAATTTTTTAAGAATTTAGTAGGTAACAAATATTGTTTTCATTTTGCTGTTGATTATCGTATGATCAATATATAATTTTTTTTCAAAATTTTTTAATTGTTGGCATCTATTTTCCTCTTTTTTTTAAAAAAAAAAACTAAAGACGGCACTTCATACTATATAATCATGCGAATTTAGGTATCTTGGAATATTTTCTTAAATTTCAATGTGTTAGTTGATCAAGTAATTAATCCTTGATTTAAAAAAAAATTACAAAAATATATGCCATAGAATTTTAATGTTTTGATTTCTAACTTATCTTTTTCCCTTATATTCTTTTGCATTATAATTTTTTTGATAAATTCTTACGTTAACTTATTCTAATAATGTTTTGAATAATAGATATAGTTATTTATTTATGCGTAGAAGTAATTTAACAAGAAAAAAATATTATTGAGATGCGTATTTTTTTTGGAAAAGAAAAAAAGGAAGGAAATATTAGTAGTTTTTTTTGGTAATAAGAAGAAAAATAGGAAACCTGAGTAGCGATGGCACGGGCACCTGCCCCATGGCCCGCCACCCGTTAGAAAAATTAAATGTGTGTGTTTATATATATATAACTAATATATATATGGGTATATTAAATGTGTGTGTATATATATATATTAGTATATTAGCATATTAAATGTATATTAGTATATATAATATTAATAATTATAAATGTATACTAATAGAAATTATTAATTAGTTATACTAAATTTACTAATACGTTTATATTAAATACCTAGTGGTAATTGAAGAAAGAAATTGAAAACTTGATGACTAATAGCATGTTTTGGCAGGATGATTCTTAAAATTCAAAAGTGATAATTTGACTACTTTAGTTGTATTTATCTCGTCATGTTGGATTGTATTTAAATAAATTTTTTTTAATTATTTTTATGAGTTTTAATTGTAAAATTATAATGGATAATGACTGGGTTATGTGCTAGTATTTTAAGTAATTGATTTTTGACAAAAATCTGATTGCAATACAATTATAGGACAAATTTTTAGGAGCCCTTGCGAGTGCCCTAACGGGGGAGGCGGGGTGGGGGACCCCTCCCCACCCCACCCAACTCGCCCTATTGCCATTCCGGGACCTGAGAGTCTTATAGGGTCAAATAGGTTATAGAGGAAATATGAATTAAAATTGTATTATTATGAGAATTCTTTAGTAAACAAGGTTGTTTTAAAACAAAAACTCCCTTAATTTTATTTATGCTTCCATCCTCCTGACACCCTACCTAAAAATTAACATTTTTTAATTTAGCCAAGATGTGTGTATAAATAGCAAATTATGTACACAAATTTATCTACTTATATCATAAAATTTTTTTAACCACTTCTTTAATTTATATATATCACATAAAAAAGTGATAAAATTATTTTCATAAAATTATGGTATAATTTTATAAACCTCCCTAGAGGTTTCTGACAATTTTTGTAACAGCCCCACTTTCCCCTAAGGCGAACCAAAGGGGTTAGCGGACTGCCTGCCCAGCTCTCGCCAGGACTACGGATCAGTTCACGCGATCTAAAATGTTTCGGGAAAGTATAAGCGCGCTCGAACAAGCCTCAAGTATCAAAATAACAAAATAGATAAATAAAAAAAAATGAAAACGATGAACAGTGCCTGGAATAGTAGAATCCGAAATCCCATTCAACATTTACAACCAAATCGGCATGTCAAAAACTATTCATCATAGGTAGACAAAGTTCGGTTTGCCAGTCAAAAGATGAACCCAATACACATTAGGGTTTCATGCAAAGAGCTATGCATAATAGACATATACAGGGCTCAATTTGGCAACCAACAAGTATGATCTTCCAAACATGATCATTTTCCTGTAAGGAAAACAAATGGAACGGAGTGAGCTAAAGCTCAGTGAGCAACTATCACAAATCAACCAAGATCACTTAAGCATAACCGTTCATTTTAAGTATACAAATAAGAAGCAAAACAAATCAATAAAAGGATACGGATGGCTCTCAAGAGCCCATTTCCACGCTTACATTCTTGATCCAAACTCATTGACCCTCCGTCAATGTTAAAAGTACCAAACCGTAGACCTCACTTCACTTCCATTCCTTCCACCCAACATACCCCAACCGGGCCCGCACTCCAAGCAGTAACTTTAGGTGATACTCGAGTACACCGGAACCAAGGGTCTCATTACCACAAGATTCTCATTTCAGTCCCCGTGGCTAGTCAATTTTCACGACCAAGCCCTCGCTGGCTCGATTCGAGTGACTCCCAACGGGGTTGAGCTCAGTAGTACAGTAGGGTCGTTGGATACTCGTCCAACCGACACCCAACCAATATCAGTACAGTCATTCATAAAGCAGTACAGTAAGACAGTGAAACGGTAAATAATCGGTCACAAGAATAAAAGGAATGAGGGCGGTCAAGTACACCCTCACCCTAATCATTTCCAATAGCCAAACAAGCCTTCAAGGCATCACAATCACATATAGCAAAGCCACATTATAAATCCAAGTGAGTAGTATACTCACCAATTAAGCAAGTGAGGTTTCATGCACCGTCGTCCCTAGTACGTCGTGCACTAACGTCACGCCCTAGAATATGTAAACAAATACCATAAGACTCGATAACGAGTCATAAATCCAAGCCAAACACAACCCCAATAGGGTTTCATATGCATATATAGGTATATAAGCAAACCAGAAAATCAAGACATGGCACTCATTTGTCCCAACAACAAAAACAGTTTTTGGCCTCCAATGCGGTAATGGCACAAAATGCGCTACGCTTATTGGATGAGGGCGTAAGACCCACCATCTCGAAGCTCAAAGACAGGGCTACAACAATGTAGAAGGCCTCTCAGTCCAAATCCTAGCACAACTAGGTCAAAAATGCAGAAAACCAACCCAGAACCGTAATTGCAGGTTCACAAATCACACAAAACTGTAATCAGTCCAAGTCAGTCTATACAGGTCCAAATGCATTGATTCCAAAGGCATATGAAAGCTAAGACATCAAGCTACATTTCATCAGAAGACACCAACAACAAAATCCAAACCAATTCCAGTCAAAACAGACAATTACTATCGCAGTTCGCACATTCTGTTCACCCAGAACAGCAACAGTAAAAACGGCATAACTCACTCTACACTACTCCAAATGCCCTGAAATTTTGCAGGCACTTCAAACTCACCAATACCTACAACTTTCATGTTTTGAGCAAAGTCCAATTCGGCCTCTAATCCTATGATCCAAAACCGGACAGATTAGGGGTTCATGAAACCCTAACTTTGCTCAATTCAATCCAAACTCAAAATTGGTTGCAATTTCCTATCATATGCACCTACTAGAGCCAAAGCCCCTTATTACCAACCATAAAAAACAACCACACCATCATGATCATATGAAACCAGAAAATTCCCAAAAAAAATAAAAACTCAACCAAATCACTTCAAACCAAGAAATAAACCACAATTTCTAACACCATAGCCACCATTAGGCATAAATTCAACATCATTAGATATAGGAGGGTGTTCATATACCACTTACCAAGTAACCAAGAGAGAGGAAGATGTTGGACACCTTAAGTCTTCAAACAAACTTCACTAAACTACTTCCTAGCACCCAAGGAAGGAATTTTATGGAGTAAAAACTAATTTAAGCAAGTAGTTTGGATGATTTGAGCTAGGAATTTGCCAAGATGTTGAAGATTTTTGTCTTTCTTCTTGCTAGAGAGGTTCGGCCATCAAGGGGTGAAAAATGGTAAGTTTTTTTGTGAATTTTGAAGATATTTAATCCATAAGTCAAAAGGTCAAAATCATGAATAGTAAATCATAAAGTCCACCCAATAGAAAAATGACACATGGCATCTCATTAAATGCAATTCAATCCTTTCTTTTCTCTCTCACATCAATCACCTCACACTCCTTTACTTATCCATTAACACCCGATAAATTTCACAGTATCCGAAACTTAATCTTATTGGCCGAATTTTTCCGAACTTTTCACACTAGTGGGTCCCACGTCCATATTCGATCCGTAATTTCTCAAAAACTACCCAATGCTAGACAATTCATCTAAAAACTATAATTACTCATAAAATCCACCAAGAAAATATTCCTAGGCCAGAAAACGCAGAAAACATGCAATTAAAGGGGAAAACCCTAGGAAAAATATTAGGGAATTTACGGGTTCTCACACTCTCTCCCCCTTAAAAGAATGTCGTCCTCGACATTCTAACTCCTATATAACGCCGGTCAAGATATCGCTCAGGAACCAATCAAGCAGTAGAATTCCATCTACTCCAACTCGTATTCACCAGGTCCAATTTGTTTTTCCCAAAGTCAGTCAAATACTAAGAAACATTCTAATCTTACTTATCACAATTCACGATCTTGTAAATCACTTATCACATTCAAGTACTAAATATCACGCCAATCCAACTTATCAAATAGTCATGGTCCAGTGGTCCAGTAAGGAGTTAATCGCGTAACCAGATAAAACAGGCCAAAGACTTGAAATCGGACGTAAAGTCCCAGATAATTGGAAGAAATTCAGGGTATAACGAAGCTTCAAATCAAAATTCATCCCTGGTGGTGCTGGATAACACAACAAACTAGCACAACGGCTATGCTTCACCAAAGAATTTCAGTTCAGTAAGTTGGCCCTGGTGGTGCTGGACAACACAACAAGCTAAGCACAACGGCTAAACTTCACCAGAGAGCCTCCGTTCAAGTATTTCATCCCTGGTGGTGCTGGACAACACAACAGGCATGCCTCGCCAGAGAATGGCGGTGCTGGACAACACAACAGGCAATGCCCCACCAGAGAGGTTCAGTTCAACCGCTACAGAAAAGTAGTAGCCGGTCTACAACCACATGAATACGAATAAGTTCAAGAGTAGGGTCAAAGCAGTGTTCAATCAATAAGTTCAAAAGCAGAGCCAATTTCTTCAGGTTCATAGTGCGCGAGTACGAAGAAGTTCAAAAGCAGGGTCAAATATTACAAGTTCAGGGAGCATGAACACAAGTTCAAGTTCAAGGATCATAAGTACAGGTAGGAACAGACTGGCCTAACCTCTGTCCAGCAATTCACATTCTTAAGCAGTCACAAATCCTAGTCCACATTCCATATATTCAGTCAAATGAGGTCCACTAAGGATACGTAAGGCACCTTAGCCTAAACAGGTTCAAGTTGCAAGTAAGCTCAATCTCATCGGTCTCAGGCAGTTCAAGATTTTTCACCAAACCAACAAAATACTACTGGAGAGTGCAAACTTCCTAAAATTGAAATATGGTCACAGAACCAATCATCATATATGTTGCGCACAAGAAAATCTCACCAAGTTTCCGACTAGGTTAATCCTTAATACACTGGTAGATCTGATCTTCGGGTTTATTCTCGATTCATTTTCAGTACTAGGGACCTTTTCCATTCCTGCTGCCCTACTTAATAGAAGTCTATAATCACAGAACAAGGCATATTTAAGCACGAGCTAACAATTATACAAGACATATACACCGGACAAGACATATACAAGGTATAAAAATTTGTTTGAATCGGAACATGATTCTTTACAGGTATCAAAAATTATAGCACGAGCTAAAGTCACAAAATAAGGCCAATATGTCACAGATAAAAGCTCATGTAAGCAGGAGACCAAAGCCTCAGGACGTGCACCACCCTTCCTAGGCTATAGTTAAACCCAAGGGTCCAATTATTGCTAATTTCAATCAAATCACCTACCCTTACGATATCCAATCAATCCATAACACCAGTTGAAACCAAAGGTTATCCTTTCGAAGTTCAAAGTTCAAAATCTGGAATAAACAAGCGACTAGCAAAAATACCATCATCTTCAAGAATAACCAATCTTAGGTTCTATAGTAAAGTCTCAAGTTCCAAGTTCAAACCCAAGAAACAAGTACAGCTGGCTAACTTACGTGTCAAATAAAACCAAGTCACTTCACACTCACCCCGTGCTCTTGAATGCGGTTACTTTATATCTCAAAGTCCCTCAGTCCGTACACTTAAAGATAGGTTTACCCTTCTAGAAAGTCAAGAATTTTAAACCATAAGTAAAGTATATAAAGTAACCCGAAACTTATCAAGTTCAGGAGTTTCATTATAATTCCAATAACTCGCCATTCTTTCGAAAACTCAAGATATATTTGTTTTTCATGTAAAGCAGAGACAAATTCAAGTGCGAGAATATGCCGGTCTACAATCAAGGAGAAAACTTAGTTTAGAAAATTTTAACCGTATCCACCCACCATACACAAAATTCAACAACTCATCAGTTATTCAAGTAAAATTCACATTTTTTTTTGTTTTTTTTGTTTTTTACTAAAATCGGCAAATCATCGCTTGCAAATATCTAGGAAGTATACAGGCAGAAAATGCATTTTATTCATTTGATATTCTTTTATCTTGGTTCAAAATCATCATACGTGGAGGTTGGCCAACAAATTTCGGTCTCTTAACCCCCATAGCCAGTAATATAAATACCTCAACTCTTGCCATGCTTCGAGGTATAAGGATAATTCAAAGGCGTCTAATCTTTCACTACAATTCTCTCATCCCATATTTTCCTTCCATATAAATCCCAAGTAAGAAACTCCCAAATAATCAATTTCTTTAACCCCTAGGATACGATAGATCCTCGTTACATAATATTCAAATTAATCTCACAGTCAGGCATCCTAATCTTTCACTCTAGGATACGCTACAGAGATCTGAAGCCTAAGCTCTGATACCACTTGTAACAGCCCCACTTTCCCCTAAGGCGAACCAAAGGGGTTAGCGGACTGCCTGCCCAGCTCTCGCCAGGACTACGGATCAGTTCACGTCGATCTAATACGTTCCGGAACATACCCACGCGCGTAAACAAGTCAAAATCACAAAATAAAAAAAATGAAAATTGAAACCGATGATGAACAGTACCGGCCATGTCCGAATCCGGATACTAGGCCAAAATTTTCTTTTGCCGTTTGAAATACAAGTTAATCCGAAACCCAACCAAATGTCAACCAAACATATATACAGTGAAATGTAACATTTACAAGCCAAAAGCCAAAGCGGCATATCAAAACGATTCATCATGGATATACATGATCGGTTTGCCAATCAAAAGAAATTGAACCCAATACACATTAGGGTTTCATGCAAGGAGCTAGTCAAAATAGACATATACATGGCTCAATTTGGCAACCAACAAGTATGAGCTTCCAAAAGTGATTATTTTCCTGTAAGGAAAACAGATGGAATGGTGTGAGCTAAAGCTCAGTGAGCAACTATCACACAATCAACCAAGATCACTTAAGCATAATCGTTCATTGCAAATATTCAAATAAGAAGCAAAAACAAATCGGTAAAAGGATACGGACGGCTCTCAAGAGCCCATTTCCACGCTTATATTCTTGATCCAATCTCATTGACTCTCCGTCAACGTTTATGAGTACCAACCGTAGAACCCACTTCACTCCCATCCCTTCCACCAAACATACCCCAACCGGGCCCGCACTCCAAGCAGTAACTTTAGGTGATACTCGAGTACACCGGAACCAAGGGTCTCATTACCTCAAGATTCTCATTTCAGTCCCCGTGGCTAGTCAATTTTCACGACCAAGCCCTCGCTGGCTCGATTCGAGTGACTCCCAACGGGGTTGAGCTCAGTAGTACAGTAGGGTCGTTGGATACTCGTCCAACCGACACCCAAACAATATCAGTACAGTCATTCATAAAGCAGTACAGTAAGACAGTGAAACAGTACACAGTCGTTCACAAGCATAAAAGGAATGAGGGTGGTCAAGTACACCCTCACCCTAATCATTTCCAATAGCCAAACAAGCCTTCAAGGCATCACAATCACATATAGCAAAGCCACTTTATAAATCCAAGTGAGTAGTATACTCACCAAGTAAGCAAGTGAGGTTTCATGCACCGTCGTCCCTAGTACGTCGTGCACTAACGTCACGCCCTAGAATATGTAAACAAATACCATAAGACTCGATAACGAGTCATAAATCCAAGCCAAACACAACCCCAATAGGGTTTCATATGCATATATAGGTATATAAGCAAACCAGAAAATCAAGACATGGAACTCATTTGTCCCAACAACAAAAACAGTTTTTGGCCTCCAAATGCGGTAATGGCACAAAATGCGCTACGCTTATTGGATGAGGGCGTAAGACCCACCATCTCGAAGCTCAAAGACAGGGCTACAACAATGTAGAAGGCCTCTCAGTCCAAATCCTAGCACAACTAGGTCAAAAATGCAGAAAACCAACCCAGAACCGTAATTGCAGGTTCACAAATCACACAAAACTGTAATCAGTCTATATCAGCCTACACAGGTCCGAATGCATTGATTCCAAAGGCATATGAAAGCTAAGACATCAAGCTACATTTCATCAGAAGACACCAACAACAAAATCCAAACCAATTCCAGTCAAAACAGACGATTACTATCGCAGTTCGGACATTCTGTTCACCAAAAACAGCAACAGTAAAAACGGCATAACTCACTCTATACTATTCCAAATGCCCTGAAATGTTTCAGGCACTTCATACGCATCAATACCTACAACTTTCATGTTTTGAGCAAAGTCCAATTCGGCCTCTATCTATGACCTAAAATTTCGGACAGATTAGGGGTTCATGAACCCTAACTTTTCACATTTCATTCCAAACCCAAAATTGATTGCATTTATCAACAATTCACACCCACTAGAGTCAAAGCCCCTTATTACCAACCATCAAAAACAACCACACCATCAAGATCATATGAAACCAGAAAATTCCTCAAAAAATAAAAACTCAACCAAATCACTTCAAACCAAGAAATAAACCACAATTTCTAACACCATAGCCACCATTAGGCATAAATTCAACATCATTAGATATAGGAGGGTGTTCATATACCACTTACCAAGTAACCAAGAGAGAGGAAGATGTTGGACACCTTAAGTCTTCAAACAAACTTCACTAAACTACTTCCTAGCACCCAAGGAAGGAATTTTACGGAGTAAAAACTAATTTAAGCAAGTAGTTTGGATGATTTGAACTAGGAATTTGCCAAGATGTTGAAGAGTTTTGTCTTTCTTCTTGCTAGAGAGGTTCGGCCATCAAGGGGTGAAAAATGGTAAGTTTTTTGTGAATTTTGAAGATATTTAATCCATAAGTCAAAAGGTCAAAACCATGAATAGTAAATCATAAAGTCCACCCAATAGAAAAATGACACATGGCATCTCATTAAATGCAATTCAATCCTTTCTTTTCTCTCTCACATCAATCACCTCACACTCCTTTACTTATCCATTAACATCCGATAAATTTCACAGTATCCGAAACTTAATCTTATTGGCCGAATTTTTCCGAACTTTTCACACTAGTGGGTCCCACGTCCATTATATATTCTTAATTTTCCAAAAACTCTCCAAGGCTAGAAAAATCATCTAAAAACTATAATTGCTCATAAAATCCACTAAGAAAATATTTCTAAGCCAGAAAATTCAGAAAACATGTCTTTAAAGAGGAAAAACCCTAGGAGAATTATTAGGGAATTTACGGGTTCTCACACTCTCTCCCCCTTAAAAGAATGTCGTCCTCGACATTCTAACTCCTATATAACGCCGGTCAAGATATCGCTCAGGAACCAATCAAGCAGTAGAATTCCATCTCTTCTAACTCGTATTCACCAGGTCCAATTTGTTTTTCCCAATGTCAGTCAACAAATACTAAGAAACATTCTAATCTTACTTATCACAATTCACGATCTTGTAAATCACTTATCACATTCAAGTACTAAATATCACGCCAATCCAACTTATCAAATAGTCATGGTCCAGTGGTCCAGTAAGGAGTTAATCGCGTAACCAGATAAAACAAGCAAAAAGCTTGAAATCGGACGTAAAGTCCCAGATAATTGGAAGAAATTCAGGGTATAACGAAGCTTCAAATCAAAATTCATCCCTGGTGGTGCTGGATAACACAACAAGCTAGCACAACGGCTAAACTTCACCAGAGAGCCTCCGTTCAAGTATTTCATCCCTGGTGGTGCTGGACAACACAACAGGCATGCCTCGCCAGAGAATGGCGGTGCTGGACAACACAACAGGCAATGCCCCACCAGAGAGGTTCAGTTCAACCGCTACAGAAAAGTAGTAGCCGGTCTACAACCACATGAATATGAATAAGTTCAAGAGTAGGGTCAAAGCAGTGTTCAATCAATAAGTTCAAAAGCAGAGCCAATTTCTTCAGGTTCATAGTGTGCGAGTACGAAGAAGTTGAAAAGCAGGGTCAAATATTACAAGTTCAGGGAGCATGAACACAAGTTCAAGTTCAAGGATCATAAGTACAGGTAGGAACACACTGGCCTAACCTCTGTCCAGCAATTCACATTCTTAAGCAGTCACAAATCCTAGTCCACATTCCATATATTCAGTCAAATGAGGTCCACTAAGGATACGTAAGGCACCTTAGCCTAAACAGGTTCAAGTTGCAAGTAAGCTCAATCTCATCGGTCTCAGGCAGTTCAAGATTTTTCACCAAACCAACAAAATACTACTGGAGAGTGCACGAACAAGGCATATTTAAGCACGAGCTAACAATTATACAAGACATATACACTGGACAAGACATATACAAGGTATAAAAATTTGTTTGAATCGGAACATGATTCTTTACAGGTATCAAAAATTATAGCACGAGCTAAAAGTCACAAAATAAGGCCAATATGTCACAGATAAAAGCTCATGTAAGCAGGAGACCAAAGCCTCAGGACGTGCACCACCCTTCCTAGGCTATAGTTAAACCCAAGGGTCCAATTATTGCTAATTGCAATCAAATCACCTACCCTTACGATATCCAATCAATCCATAACACCAGTTGAAACCAAAGGGTATCCTTTCGAAGTTCAAAGTTCAAAATCTGGAATAAACAAGCGACTAGCAAAAATACCATCATCTTCAAGAATAACCAATCTTAGGTTCTATAGTAAAGTCTCAAGTTCCAAGTTCAAACCCAAGAAACAAGTACAGCTGGCTAACTTACGTGTCAAATAAAACCAAGTCACTTCACACTAACCCCGTGCTCTTGAATGCGGTTACTTTATATCTCAAAGTCCCTCAGTCCGTACACTTAAAGATAGGTTTACCCTTCTAGAAAGTCAAGAATTTTAAACCATAAGTAAAGTATATAAAGTAACCCGAAACTTATCAAGTTCAGGAGTTTCATTATAATTCCAATAACTCGCCATTCTTTCGAAAACTCAAGATATATTTGTTTTTCATGTAAAGCAGAGACAAATTCAAGTGCGAGAATATGCCGGTCTACAATCAAGGAGAAAACTTAGTTTAGAAAATTTTAACCGTATCCACCTACCATACACAAAATTCAACAACTCATCAGTTATTCAAGTAAAATTCACATTTTTTTTTTGTTTTTTTTTTTTACTAAAATCAGCAAATCATCGCTTGCAAATATCTAGGAGGTATACAGGCAGAAAATGCATTTTATTTATTTGATATTCTTTTATCTTGGTTCAAAATCATCATACGTGGAGGTTGGCCAACAAATTTCGGTCTCTTAACCCCCATAGCCAGTAATATAAATACCTCAACTCTTGCCATGCTTCGAGGTATAAGGATAATTCAAAGGCGTCTAATCTTTCACTACAATTCTCTCATCCCATATTTTCCTTCCATATAAATCCCAAGTAAGAAACTCCCACATAATCAATTTCTGTAACCCCTAGGATACGATAGATCCTCGTTACATAATATTCAAATTAATCTCACAGTCAGGCATCCTAATCTTTCACTCTAGGATACGCTACAGAGATCTGAAGCCTAAGCTCTGATACCAATTGTAACAGCCCCACTTTCCCCTAAGGCGAACCAAAGGGGTTAGCGGACTGCCTGCCCAGCTCTCGCCAGGACTACGGATCAGTTCACGTCGATCTAATACGTTCCGGAACATACCCACGCGCGTAAACAAGCCACAAGAACCAAAATAACAAAATCATAAGAAAAATGAAAACGATGACTCATGCCTGGAATAGTGGAATCCGAGATCCCACCAAACCTTAATACATAGCCATTCAACATTTACAACCACATCGGCATGTCAAAAACTATTCATCATAGGCATACAAGGTTCGGTTTGCCAGTCCAAAAGATGAACCCAACATACATTAGGGTTTCATGCAAAGAGCTATCAAAATAGACATATACATGGCTCAATTTGGCAACCAACAAGTATGAGCTTCCAAAAGTGATTATTTTCCTGTAAGGAAAACAAATGGAATGGTGTGAGCTAAAGCTCAGTGAGCAACTATCACACAATCAACCAAGATCACTTATGCATAATCGTTCATTGCAAATATTCAAATAAGAAGCAAAACAAATCGGTAAAAGGATACGGTCGGCTCTCAGGAGCCCATTTCCACGCTTACATTCTTGATCCAAACTCATTGACCCTCCGTCAATGTTAAAAGTACCAAACCGTAGACCTCTCTTCACTTCCATTCCTTCCACCCAACATACCCCAACCGGGCCCGCACTCCAAGCAGTAACTTTGGGTGATACTCGAGTACACCGGAACCAAGGGTCTCATTACCACAAGATTCTCATTTCAGTCCCCGTGGCTAGTCAATTTTCACGACCAAGCCCTCGCTGGCTCGATTCGAGTGACTCCCAACGGGGTTGAGCTCAGTAGTACAGTAGGGTCATTGGATACTCGTCCAACCGACACCCAAACAATATCAGTACAGTCATTCATAAAGCAGTACAGTAAGACAGTGAAACAATACACAGTCGTTCACAAGCATAAAAGGAATGAGGGCGGTCAAGTACACCCTCACCCTAATCATTTCCAATAGCCAAACAAGCCTTCAAGGCATCACAATCACATATAGCAAAGCCACTTTATAAATCCAAGTGAGTAGTATACTCACCAAGTAAGCAAGTGAGGTTTCATGCACCGTCGTCCCTAGTACGTCGTGCACTAACGTCACGCCCTAGAATATGTAAACAAATACCATAAGACTCGATAACGAGTCATAAATCCAAGCCAAACACAACCCCAATAGGGTTTCATATGCATATATAGGTATATAAGCAAACCAGAAAATCAAGACATGGAACTCATTTGTCCCAACAACAAAAACAGTTTTTGGCCTCCAAATGCGGTAATGGCACAAAATGCGCTACGCTTATTGGATGAGGGCGTAAGACCCACCGTTTCGAAGCTATGAAACAGGGCTAAAACAATGAATAAGGCCTCTCAGTCCAAATCCTAGCACAACTAGGTCAAAAATGCAGAAAACCAAGCCAGAACCGTAATTGCAGGTTCCCAAATCACACAAAACTGTAATCAGTCCAATTCAGTCTATACAGGTCCAAATGCATTGATTCCAAAGGCATATGAAAGCTAAGATATCAAGCTACATTTTATCAGAAGACACCAACAACCAAATCCAAACCAATTCCAGTCAAAACAGACAATTACTATCGCAGTTCGCACATTCTGTTCACCAAAAACAGCAACAGTAAAAATGGCATAACTCACTCTATACTACTCCAAATGCCCTGAAATTGTTCAGGCACTTCATACTCATAAATACCTACAACTTTCATGTTTTGAGCAAAGTCCAATTCGGCCTCTATATATGACCTAAAATTTCGGACAGATTAGGGGTTCATGAACCCTAACTTTTCACATTTCATTCCAAACCCAAAATTGATTGCATTTATCAACAATTCACACCCACTAGAGTCAAAGCCCCTTATTACCAACCATCAAAAACAACCACACCATCAAGATCATATGAAACCAGAAAATTCCTCAAAAAATAAAAAACTCAACCAAATCACTTCAAACCAAGAAATAAATCACATATACCATCACCCAAGCTACTTCTAAGCATAACATAAACATCATTAGGTGTAGTAGGGTGTTCAAGCATCACTTACCAAGAAATTAAGAGAGAGGAAGATGTTGGACACCTTAAGTCTTCAAACAAACTTCACTAAACTACTTCCTAGCACCCAAGGAAGGAATTTTATGGAGTAAAAACTAATTTAAGCAAGTAGTTTGGATGATTTGAGCTAGGAATTTGCCAAGATGTTGAAGAGTTTTGTCTTTCTTCTTGCTAGAGAGGTTCGGCCATCAAGGGGTGAAAATGGGTAAGTTTTTTGTGAATTTTGAAGATATTTAATCCATAAGTCAAAAGGTCAAAATCATGAATAGTAAATCATAAAGTCCACCCAATAGAAAAATGACACATGGCATCTCATTAAATGCAATTCAATCCTTTCTTTTCTCTCTCACATCAATCACCTCACACTCCTTTACTTATCCATTAACACCCGATAAATTTCACAGTATCCGAAACTTAATCTTATTGGCCGAATTTTTCCGAACTTTTCACACTAGTGGGTCCCACGTCCATATTCGATCCGTAATTTCTCAAAAACTACCCAATGCTAGAAAAATCATCTACAAACTATAATTACTCATAAAATCCACCAAGAAAATATTCCTAGGCCAGAAAATGCAGAAAACATGCAATTAAAGGGGAAAACCCTAGGAAAAATATTAGGGAATTTACGGGTTCTCACACTCTCTCCCCCTTAAAAGAATGTCGTCCTCGACATTCTAACTCCTATATAACGCCGGTCAAGATATCGCTCAGGAACCAATCAAGCAGTAGAATTCCATCTCTTCTAACTCGTATTCACCAGGTCCAATTTGTTTTTCCCAAAGTCAGTCAAATACTAAGAAACATTATAATCTTACTTATCACAATTCACGATCTTGTAAATCACTTATCACATTCAAGTACTAAATATCACGCCAATCCAACTTATCAAATAGTCATGGTCCAGTGGTCCAGTAGGGAGTTAATCGCGTAACCAGATAAAACAGGCAAAAGGCTTGAAATCGGACGTAATGTCCCAGATATTTGGAAGAAATTTAGGGTATAGTGAAGCTTCAAATCAAAATTCATCCCTGGTGGTGCTGGACAACACAAAAAGCTAGCACAACGGCTATGCTTCACCAAAGAATTTTAGTTCAGTAAGTTGGCCCTGGTGGTGCTGGACAACACAACAAGCTAGCACAACGGCTAAACTTCACCAGAGAGCCTCCGTTCAAGTATTTCATCCCTGGTGGTGCTGGACAACACAACAGGCATGCCTCGCCAGAGAATGGCGGTGCTGGACAACACAACAGGCAATGCCCCACCAGAGAGGTTCAGTTCAACCGCTACAGAAAAGTAGTAGCCGGTCTACAACCACATGAATACGAATAAGTTCAAGAGTAGGGTCAAAGCAGTGTTCAATCAATAAGTTCAAAAGCAGAGCCAATTTCTTCAGGTTCATAGTGCGCGAGTACGAAGAAGTTCAAAAGCAGGGTCAAATATTACAAGTTCAGGGAGCATGAACACAAGTTCAAGTTCAAGGATCATAAGTACAGGTAGGAACAGACTGGCCTAACCTCTGTCCAGCAATTCACATTCTTAAGCAGTCACAAATCCTAGTCCACATTCCATATATTCAGTCAAATGAGGTCCACTAAGGATACGTAAGGCACCTTAGCCTAAACAGGTTCAAGTTGCAAGTAAGCTCAATCTCATCGGTCTCAGGCAGTTCAAGATTTTTCACCAAACCAACAAAATACTACTGGAGAGTGCAAACTTCCTAAAATTGAAATATGGTCACAGAACCAATCATCATATATGTTGCGCACAAGAAAATCTCACCAAGTTCCCGACTAGGTTAATCCTTAATACACTGGTAGATCTGATCTTCGGGTTTATTCTCGATTCATTTTCAGTACTAGGGACCTTTTCCATTCCTGCTGCCCTACTTAATAGAAGTCTATAATCACAGAACAAGGCATATTTAAGCACGAGCTAACAATTATACAAGACATATACACCGGACAAGACATATACAAGGTATAAAAATTTGTTTGAATCGGAACATGATTCTTTACAGGTATCAAAAATTATAGCACGAGCTAAAGTCACAAAATAAGGCCAATATGTCACAGATAAAAGCTCATGTAAGCAGGAGACCAAAGCCTCAGGACGTGCACCACCCTTCCTAGGCTATAGTTAAACCCAAGGGTCCAATTATTGCTAATTTCAATCAAATCACCTACCCTTACGATATCCAATCAATCCATAACACCAGTTGAAACCAAAGGTTATCCTTTCGAAGTTCAAAGTTCAAAATCTGGAATAAACAAGCGACTAGCAAAAATACCATCATCTTCAAGAATAACCAATCTTAGGTTCTATAGTAAAGTCTCAAGTTCCAAGTTCAAACCCAAGAAACAAGTACAGCTGGCTAACTTACGTGTCAAATAAAACCAAGTCACTTCACACTAACCCCATGCTCTTGCATGCGGTTACTTTATATCTCAAAGTCCCTCAGTCCGTACACTTAAAGATAGGTTTACCCTTCTAGAAAGTCAAGAATTTTAAACCATAAGTAAAGTATATAAAGTAACCCGAAACTTATCAAGTTCAGGAGTTTCATTATAATTCCAATAACTCGCCATTCTTTCGAAAACTCAAGATATATTTGTTTTTCATGTAAATCAGAGACAAATTCAAGTGCGAGAATATGCCGGTCTACAATCAAGGAGAAAACTTAGTTTAGAAAATTTTAACCGTATCCACCCACCATACACAAAATTCAACAACTCATCAGTTATTCAAGTAAAATTCACATTTTTTTTTGTTTTTTTTGTTTTTTACTAAAATCGGCAAATCATCGCTTGCAAATATCTAGGAAGTATACAGGCAGAAAATGCATTTTATTCATTTGATATTCTTTTATCTTGGTTCAAAATCATCATACGTGGAGGTTGGCCAACAAATTTCGGTCTCTTAACCCCCATAGCCAGTAATATAAATACCTCAACTCTTGCCATGCTTCGAGGTATAAGGATAATTCAAAGAAGAAACTCCCAAATAATCAATTTCTTTAACCCCTAGGATACGATAGATCCTCGTTACATAATATTCAAATTAATCTCACAGTCAGGCATCCTAATCTTTCACTCTAGGATACGCTACAGAGATCTGAAGCCTAAGCTCTGATACCACTTGTAACAGCCCCACTTTCCCCTAAGGCGAACCAAAGGGGTTAGCGGACTGCCTGCCCAGCTCTCGCCAGGACTACGGATCAGTTCACGTCGATCTAATACGTTCCGGAACATACCCACGCGCGTAAACAAGTCAAAATCTCAAAATAAAAAAAAAACGAAAATTGAAACCGATGATGAACAGTACCGGCCATGTCCGAATCCGGATACTAGGCCGAGAGTAGCCAAATTTTTCTTTTGCCGTTTGAATTACAAGTTAATCCGAAACCCAACCAAAAGAAATTGAACCCAATACACATTAGGGTTTCATGCAAGGAGCTAGTCAAAATAGACATATACATGGCTCAATTTGGCAACCAACAAGTATGAACTTCCAAAAGTGATTATTTTCCTGTAAGGAAAACAAATGGAATGGTGTGAGCTAAAGCTCAGTGAGCAACTATCACACAATCAACCAAGATCACTTAAGCATAATCGTTCATTGCAAATATTCAAATAAGAAGCAAAACAAATCGGTAAAAGGATACGGTCGGCTCTCAGGAGCCCATTTCCATGCTTACATTCTTGATCCAAACTCATTGACCCTCCGTCAATGTTAAAAGTACCAAACCGTAGACCTCTCTTCACTTCCATTCCTTCCACCCAACATACCCCAACCGGGCCCGCACTCCAAGCAGTAACTTTAGGTGATACTCGAGTACACCGGAACCAAGGGTCTCATTACCACAAGATTCTCATTTCAGTCCCCGTGGCTAGTCAATTTTTACGACCAAGCCCTCGCTGGCTCGATTCGAGTGACTCCCAACGGGGTTGAGCTCAGTAGTACAGTAGGGTCGTTGGATACTCGTCCAACCGACACCCAAACAATATCAGTACAGTCATTCATAAAGCAGTACAGTAAGACAGTGAAACAGTACACAGTCGTTCACAAGCATAAAAGGAATGAGGGCGGTCAAGTACACCCTCACCCTAATCATTTCCAATAGCCAAACAAGCCTTCAAGGCATCACAATCACATATAGCAAAGCCACTTTATAAATCCAAGTGAGTAGTATACTCACCAAGTAAGCAAGTGAGGTTTCATGCACCGTCGTCCCTAGTACGTCGTGCACTAACGTCACGCCCTAGAATATGTAAACAAATACCATAAGACTCGATAACGAGTCATAAATCCAAGCCAAACACAACCCCAATAGGGTTTCATATGCATATATAGGTATATAAGCAAACCAGAAAATCAAGACATGGAACTCATTTGTCCCAACAACAAAAACAGTTTTTGGCCTCCAAATACGGTAATGGCACAAAATGCGCTACGCTTATTGGATGAGGGCGTAATACCCACCGTTTCGAAGCTATGAAACAGGGCTAAAACAATGAAGAAGGCCTCTCAGTCCAAATCCTAGCACAACTAGGTCAAAAATGCAGAAAACCAAGCCAGAACCGTAATTGCAGGTTCCCAAATCACACAAAACTGTAATCAGTCCAATTCAGTCTATACAGGTCCAAATGCATTGATTCCAAAGGCATATGAAAGCTAAGACATCAAGCTACATTTCATCAGGAGACACCAACAACCAAATCCAAACCAATTCCAGTCAAAACAGACAATTACTATCGCAGTTCACACATTCTGTTCACCAAAAAAAGCAACAGTAAAAACGGCATAACTCACTCTATACTACTCCAAATGCCCTGAAATTTTTCAGGCACTTCATACTCATAAATACCTACAACTTTCATGTTTTGAGCAAAGTCCAATTCGGCTTCTATCTATGACCTAAAATTTCGGACAGATTAGGGGTTCATGAACCCTAACTTTTCACATTTCATTCCAAACCCAAAATTGATTGCATTTATCAACAATTCACACCCACTAGAGTCAAAGCCCCTTATTACCAACCATCAAAAACAACCACACCATCAAGATCATATGAAACCAGAAAATTTCTCAAAAAATAAAAAACTCAACCAAATCACTTCAAACCAAGAAATAAATCACATATACCATCACCCAAGCTACTTCTAAGCATAACATAAACATCATTAGGTGTAGTAGGGTGTTCAAGCATCACTTACCAAGAAATTAAGAGAGAGGAAGATGTTGGACACCTTAAGTCTTCAAACAAACTTCACTAAACTACTTCCTAGCACCCAAGGAAGGAATTTTATGGAGTAAAAACTAATTTAAGCAAGTAGTTTGGATGATTTGAGCTAGGAATTTGCCAAGATGTTGAAGAGTTTTGTCTTTCTTCTTGCTAGAGAGGTTCGGCCATCAAGGGGTGAAAAATGGTAAGTTTTTTGTGAATTTTGAAGATATTTAATCCATAAGTCAAAAGGTCAAAACCATGAATAGTAAATCATAAAGTCCACCCAATAGAAAAATGACACATGGCATCTCATTAAATGCAATTCAATCCTTTCTTTTCTCTCTCACATCAATCACCTCACACTCCTTTACTTATCCATTAACACCCGATAAATTTCACAGTATCCGAAACTTAATCTTATTGGCCGAATTTTTCCGAACTTTTCACACTAGTGGGTCCCACGTCCATATTCGATCCGTAATTTCTCAAAAACTACCCAATGCTAGAAAAATCATCTAAAAACTATAATTACTCATAAAATCCACCAAGAAAATATTCCTAGGCCAGAAAATGCAGAAAACATGCAATTAAAGGAGAAAACCCTAGGAAACATATTAGGGATTTACGGGTTCTCACACTCTCTCCCCCTTAAAAGAATGTCGTCCTCGACATTCTAACTCCTATATAACGCCGGTCAAAATATCGCTCAGAAACCAATCAAGCAGTAGAATTCCATCTCTTCTAACTCGTATTCACCAGGTCCAATTTGTTTTTCCCAAAGTCAGTCAACAAATACTAAGAAACATTCTAATCTTACTTATCACAATTCACGATCTTGTAAATCACTTATCACATTCAAGTACTAAATATCACGCCAATCCAACTTATCAAATAGTCATGGTCCAGTGGTCCAGTAAGGAGTTAATCGCGTAACCAGATAAAATAGGCAAAAGGCTTGAAATCGGACGTAAAGTCCCAGATAATTGGAAGAAATTCAGGGTATAACGAAGCTTCAAATCAAAATTCATCCCTGGTGGTGCTGGATAACACAACAAGCTAGCACAACGGCTATGCTTCACCAAAGAATTTCAGTTCAGTAAGTTGGCCTTGGTGGTGCTGGACAACACAACAAGCTAGCACAACGGCTAAACTTCACCAGAGAATTTCAGTTCAGTAAGTTGGCCCTGGTGGTGCTGGACAACACAACAGGCATGCCTCGCCAGAGAATGGCGGTGCTGGACAACACAATAGGCAATGCCCCACCAGAGAGGTTCAGTTCAACCGCTACAGAAAAATAGTAGCCGGTCTACAACCACATGAATACGAATAAGTTCAAGAGTAGGGTCAAAGCAGTGTTCAATCAATAAGTTCAAAAGCAGAGCCAATTTCTTCAGGTTCATAGTGCGCGAGTACGAAGAAGTTCAAAAGCAGGGTCAAATATTACAAGTTCAGGGAGCATGAACACAAGTTCAAGTTCAAGGATCATAAGTACAGGTAGGAACACACTGGCCTAACCTCTGTCCAGCTATTCACATTCTTAAGCAGTCACAAATCCTAGTCCACATTCCATATATTCAGTCAAATGAGGTCCACTAAGGATACGTAAGGCACCTTAGCCTAAACAGGTTCAAGTTGCAAGTAAGCTCAATCTCATCGGTCTCAGGCAGTTCAAGATTTTTCACCAAACCAACAAAATACTACTGGAGAGTGCACGAACAAGGCATATTTAAGCACGAGCTAACAATTATACAAGACATATACACCGGACAAGACATATACAAGGTATAAAAATTTGTTTGAATCGGAACATGATTCTTTACAGGTA
Organism: Coffea eugenioides; assembly: GCF_003713205.1. Lineage (NCBI taxonomy): Eukaryota > Viridiplantae > Streptophyta > Magnoliopsida > Gentianales > Rubiaceae > Coffea > Coffea eugenioides. The sequence continues at coordinate 27,107 of NW_020864190.1, forward strand.
TCAAAAATTATAGCACGAGCTAAAAGTCACAAAATAAGGCCAATATGTCACAGATAAAAGCTCATGTAAGCAGGAGACCAAAGCCTCAGGACGTGCACCACCCTTCCTAGGCTATAGTTAAACCCAAGGGTCCAATTATTGCTAATTGCAATCAAATCACCTACCCTTACGATATCCAATCAATCCATAACACCAGTTGAAACCAAAGGGTATCCTTTCGAAGTTCAAAGTTCAAAATCTGGAATAAACAAGCGACTAGCAAAAATACCATCATCTTCAAGAATAACCAATCTTAGGTTCTATAGTAAAGTCTCAAGTTCCAAGTTCAAACCCAAGAAACAAGTACAGCTGGCTAACTTACGTGTCAAATAAAACCAAGTCACTTCACACTCACCCCGTGCTCTTGAATGCGGTTACTTTATATCTCAAAGTCCCTCAGTCCGTACACTTAAAGATAGGTTTACCCTTCTAGAAAGTCAAGAATTTTAAACCATAAGTAAAGTATATAAAGTAACCCGAAACTTATCAAGTTCAGGAGTTTCATTATAATTCCAATAACTCGCCATTCTTTCGAAAACTCAAGATATATTTGTTTTTCATGTAAATCAGAGACAAATTCAAGTGCGAGAATATGCCGGTCTACAATCAAGGAGAAAACTTAGTTTAGAAAATTTTAACCGTATCCACCCACCATACACAAAATTCAACAACTCATCAGTTATTCAAGTAAAATTCACATTTTTTTTTGTTTTTTTTGTTTTTTACTAAAATCGGCAAATCATCGCTTGCAAATATCTAGGAAGTATACAGGCAGAAAATGCATTTTATTCATTTGATATTCTTTTATCTTGGTTCAAAATCATCATACGTGGAGGTTGGCCAACAAATTTCGGTCTCTTAACCCCCATAGCCAGTAATATAAATACCTCAACTCTTGCCATGCTTCGAGGTATAAGGATAATTCAAAGGCGTCTAATCTTTCACTACAATTCTCTCATCCCATATTTTCCTTCCATATAAATCCCAAGTAAGAAACTCCCAAATAATCAATTTCTTTAACCCCTAGGATACGATAGATCCTCGTTACATAATATTCAAATTAATCTCACAGTCAGGCATCCTAATCTTTCACTCTAGGATACGCTACAGAGATCTGAAGCCTAAGCTCTGATACCAATTGTAACAGCCCCACTTTCCCCTAAGGCGAACCAAAGGGGTTAGCGGACTGCCTGCCCAGCTCTCGCCAGGACTACGGATCAGTTCACGTCGATCTAATACGTTCCGGAACATACCCACGCGCGTAAACAAGTCAAAATCACAAAATAAAAAAATGAAAATTGAAACCGATGATGAACAGTACCGGCCATGTCCGAATCCGGATACTAGGCCGAGAGTAGCCAAATTTTTCTTTTGCCGTTTGAAATACAAGTTAATCCGAAACCCAACCAAATGTCAACCAAACATATATACAGTGAAATATAACATTTACAAGCCAAAAGCCAAAGCGGCATATCAAAACGATTCATCATGGATATACATGATCGGTTTGCCAACCAAAAGAAATTGAACCCAATACACATTAGGGTTTCATGCAAGGAGCTAGTCAAAATAGACATATACATGGCTCAATTTGGCAACCAACAAGTATGAGCTTCCAAAAGTGATTATTTTCCTGTAAGGAAAACAAATGGAATGGTGTGAGCTAAAGCTCAGTGAGCAACTATCACACAATCAACCAAGATCACTTAAGCATAATCGTTCATTGCAAATATTCAAATAAGAAGCAAAACAAATCGGTAAAAGGATACGAACGGCTCTCAAGAGCCCATTTCCACGCTTACATTCTTGATCGAACTTCATTGACCCTCCGTCAATGTTAAAAGTACCAAACCGTAGACCTCACTTCACTTCCATTCCTTCCACCCAACATACCCCAACCGGGCCCGCACTCCAAGCAGTAACTTTAGGTGATACTCGAGTACACCGGAACCAAGGGTCTCATTACCACAAGATTCTCATTTCAGTCCCCGTGGCTAGTCAATTTTCACGACCAAGCCCTCGCTGGCTCGATTCGAGTGACTCCCAACGGGGTTGAGCTCAGTAGTACAGTAGGGTCGTTGGATACTCGTCCAACCGACACCCAAACAATATCAGTACAGTCATTCATAAAGCAGTACAGTAAGACAGTGAAACAGTACACAGTCGTTCACAAGCATAAAAGGAATGAGGGCGGTCAAGTACACCCTCACCCTAATCATTTCCAATAGCCAAACAAGCCTTCAAGGCATCACAATCATATATAGCAAAGCCACTTTATAAATCCAAGTGAGTAGTATACTCACCAAGTAAGCAAGTGAGGTTTCATGCACCATCGTCCCTAGTACGTCGTGCACTAACGTCACGCCCTAGAATATGTAAACAAATACCATAAGACTCGATAACGAGTCATAAATCCAAGCCAAACACAACCCCAATAGGGTTTCATATGCATATATAGGTATATAAGCAAACCAGAAAATCAAGACATGGAACTCATTTGTCCCAACAACAAAAACAGTTTTTGGCCTCCAAATGCGGTAATGGCACAAAATGCGCTACGCTTATTGGATGAGGGCGTAAGACCCACCATCTCGAAGCTCAAAGACAGGGCTACAACAATGTAGAAGGCCTCTCAGTCCAAATCCTAGCACAACTAGGTCAAAAATGCAGAAAACCAACCCAGAACCGTAATTGCAGGTTCCCAAATCACACAAAACTGTAATCAGTCTATCTCAGCCTACACAGGTCCAAATGCATTGATTCCAAAGGCATATGAAAGATAAGACATCAAGATACATTTCATAAGAAGACACTAACAACAAAATCCAAACCAATTCCAGTCAAAACAGACGATTACTATCGCAGTTCGGACATTCTGTTCACCAAAAACAGCAACAGTAAAAACGGCATAACTCACTCTATACTACTCCAAATGCCCTGAAATTTTTTAGACACTTCACACTCATCAATACCTACAACTTTCATGTTTTGAGGAAAGTCCAATTCGGCCTCTATCTATGACCTAAAATTTCGGACAGATTAGGGGTTCATGAACCCTAACTTTTCACATTTCATTCCAAACCCAAAATTGATTGCATTTATCAACAATTCACACCCACTAGTGTCAAAGCCCCTTATTACCAACCATCAAAAACAACCACACCATCAAGATCATATGAAACCAGAAAATTCCCAAAAAAAATAAAAACTCAACCAAATCACTTCAAACCAAGAAATAAACCACAATTTCTAACACCATAGCCACCATTAGGCATAAATCCAACATCATTAGATATAGGAGGGTGTTCATATACCACTTACCAAGTAACCAAGAGAGAGGAAGATGTTGGACACCTTAAGTCTTCAAACAAACTTCACTAAACTACTTCCTAGTACCCAAGGAAGGAATTTTATGGAGTAAAAACTAATTTAAGCAAGTAGTTTGGATGATTTGAGCTAGGAATTTGCCAAGATGTTGAAGAGTTTTGTCTTTCTTCTTGCTAGAGAGGTTCGGCCATCAAGGGGTGAAAAATGGTAAGTTTTTTTGTGGATTTTGAAGATATTTAATCCATAAGTCAAAAGGTCAAAACCATGAATAGTAAATCATAAAGTCCACCCAATAGAAAAATGACACATGGCATCTCATTAAATGCAATTCAATCCTTTCTTTTCTCTCTCACATCAATCACCTCACACTCCTTTACTTATCCATTAACACCCGATAAGTTTCACAGTATCCGAAACTTAATCTTATTGGCCGAATTTTTCCGAACTTTTCACACTAGTAGGTCCCACGTCCATATTCGATCCGTAATTTCTCAAAAACTACCCAATGCTAGAAAAATCATCTAAAAACTATAATTACTCATAAAATCCACCAAGAAAATATTCCTAGGCCAGAAAATGCAGAAAACATGCAATTAAAGGAGAAAACCCTAGGAAACATATTAGGGATTTACGGGTTCTCACACATAGACGATCCCCCGAGGAATGGCCTTTCTAGTTCACCAAATCCTTTCTAACCTAGGCCCTCATATCCTTCGTATCCGGGCGCAAGAATCCCATCTAAGATAATTCACAACTCGAGCCGGCCGGTCCCAAGAGTAAACCATCCTTATTAAAAATTCCTACCCGACATACATACCTAGCTTCCTCGAGTCCCATGATAATGATTCGTACACTTATCACATGCCCGGTTCATAACTTATGCTCAAACGAGCACTTAGACATATTCATGAAATTAGGACCACAACACCACTTGGCCCAGTCTCACTCCGCGCAGAGACCACACGAAGTGGCTCTGATACCAATTGTAACAGCCCCACCTTCCCCTAAGGCGAACCAAAGGGGTTAGCGGACTGCCTGCCCAACTCTCGCCAGGACTAACGAGCAGTTACATGCGATCTAGAACATTTCGGGAAAGTAAAAGTGCGCTCGGACAAGCCACAAATATCAAAATAACCAAATAAAAAAAAAACGAAAACAGTGAATAGTGGCCTGGGACAGCAGAATCCGGCCGGAATCCGGCCGGATTCTTGGCCGGATACTGTCCAGTGGCGAACTTCCGGATTCAAAATTTTCCCAAGCAATCCGGCCGACAATCCGGGCAGTTTCTGGCCGGATTCAGTCCAGTGCCTTTCCGTCAAAAATTTTCCTTTTGCCGTTTGCAAGCCGAATCGATCCGAAAGTCAACCAAACATCAACCAGACGTAAATACATTGAAATTCAACATTTACAACCACTTTGGCATGTCAAAAGCTATTCATCATAGGTAGACAAAGTTCGGTTTGCCAATCAAAAGATGAACCCAATACACTTTAGGGTTTCATGCAAAGAGCTACTCAAAATAGACATATACATGGCTCAATTTGGCAACCAACAAGTATGATCTTCCAAAAATGATCATTTTCCTGTAAGGAAAACAAATGGAACGGAGTGAGCTAAAGCTCAGTGAGCAACTATCACAAATCAACCAAGATCACTTAAGCATAACCGTTCATTTCAAGTATACAAATAAGAAGCAAAACAAATAGGTAAAAGGATACGGACGGCTCTCAAGAGCCCATTTCCACGCTTACATTCTTGATCCGATCTCATTGACTCTCCGTCAACGTTTATGAGTACCAACCGTAGAACCCACTTCACTCCCATTCCTTCCACCAAACATACCCCAACCGGGCCCGCACTCCAATCAGTAGCTTTTGGTAATACTCGAGTATACCGGAACCAAGAGTCTCATTACTACAAGATTCCCCAGTACAGTCCCCGTGGCATGTCAATTTTCACGACCAAGCCCTCGCCGGCTCGATTCAATTGACTACCTACGGGGTTGAGCTCAGTAATACAGTAAGGCCGTTGGATATTCGTCCAAACGACACCAAATCAGTTTTCCATGAATGGAATTCAATATCTCATATAGCAAGTGCAGTATTTCAGTGAAACGGTAAACAGACATGAATGGAATCACAAGGGGGTGAGGGCGGTCAAGTACACCCTCACCTCAATCACTTCCAATAGCCAAATAAGCCTTCAAGGCATCACATTCACATATAACAAAGCCACATTGTACCATTAAAGTGAGTAGTATACTCACTTATCAATTAAGTGTTGTTTCAAGCACTTCCGTCAAGAGAATGTCGTGAACCACCGTCACGCCCTAGAACACGTAAACAAGTACAATGAGACTCGATAACGAGTCATAAAGCAATGCCAATCACAACCCCAATAGGGTTTTATCAACATATACAAGCATTATTGCAAACCAGAAATTTCAGCAATGCACTAACTTGACCTCAACAAAAAAACAGTTTTCGTCCTCCTTTTGCGGTAATGGCACAAAATACTCTACGCTTATCGGATGAGGGTGTAAGACCCACCATCTCGAAGCTAAAAGACAGGGCTACAACAATGTAGAAGGCCACTCAGTCCAAATCCTAGCACAACTAGGTCAAAAATGCAGAATACCAAACCAGAACCGTAATTGCAGGTTCCCAAATCACACAATGCTGTAATTCGTCCAACTCAGTCTACACAGGTCCAAATGCATTGATTCCAAAGGCATATGATAGCTAAGACATCAAGCTACATTTCATCAGAAGACACCAACATCCAAATCCAAATAAATTCCAGTCAAAACAGACGATTACAATCGCAGTTCGCACATTCTGATCACCCAGAATAGCAACAGTAAAAATGACATATCTCATTCTACACTACTCCAAATGACCTGAAATTTTACAGGCATCTCAAACACATCAATACCTACAACTTTCATGTTTTAAGAAAAGGCCAATTCGGCCTCTAACCATATGATCCAAAACCGGACAGAAAAGGGGGTTATGAAACCCTAACTTTTCACATTTCAATCCAAACTCAAAATTGATTGCAATTTCCTATCATATACATCCACTAGAGGCATAACCCCTTATTACCAACCATCATAAATAACCACAACACCATGATCACATTAAACCAGAAAATTCCTCAAAAAAATGAAAACTTCACCAATTCATTCCAAACCAAGAAATAAACCACAATTTTCAACACTATAGCCACCATTAGGCACAAATTAAACATCATTAGGTGTAAGAGGAAGTGTAAGCACCACTTACCAAGTAAACAAGAGAGAGGAAGTTGTAGAACACCTTAGCTTCTCAAAGAAACTTCACCAAAACACTCACTAGCACCAAATGGAGGAATTTTATGGAGTAGAAACTAGTTTAAGCACTTGAGTTGGATGATTGGCACTAAATGGTAGCTAAACTTGGAAGAGTTTTTCTTTCTTCTTTGATAGAGAGGGCCGGCCACCAAGGAGCAAGAAATGGTGATTTTTGGTGGTAATTTTAAGATATTTAACCAATGGGTCAAAAGTCAAAAACATGAATAGTGTTCCATAAAGTCCACCCAATGATATTGTGACACTTGGCACCTCTTTAAATGCATTTCTATCCTTTGGTCACCTCTCACATCAATCACTTCACCTCCTCTACTTATCTCTTAACACCCGATAAATTTTACACAGTATCCGAAACTTAACCTTATTGGCCGAATTTTTCCGAACTTTTCGCACTAGTGGGGCCCACGTCCATTCTCTATCCGTAATTTTTCAAAAACGACCCAATGCTAGAAAAATCATCTAAAAACTATAATTACTCATAAAATCCACCAAGAAAATTTTCCTATGCCAGAAAATGCAGAAAACATGCAATTAAAGGGTAAAACCCTAGGAAAATTATTAGGGAAAAATACGGGTTCTCACAGACGTGGGCGAGACCGTACTTGAGGGCATAGGCAACCCCAAGGTCTTGCGGGTGACCAGGAATCGGCAGTGGACCAAAATCGGGAACTTGGGGTTGAAACTGGGAACCAATGTTTGATTGCCAACTCGATGTATTAAAATTGTGAGATTTGGGTTGGTGAAAGGAAATAGTTGGTAGCTTTAATGAGCCTAATAATTAAGGGACATGATATGACACTTGGAATGGATTGATTAGCTCGATACCATACTCAGTTGGATTGTAAGATGAAATAAGCAGAATTGTGCATCACGAGGAAAGCAACTCTGAAGTTAGATGTGAGGGATAGACTAGCAACATCTGTTTTAATTTCGGGGACTCGAGTTAGAAAATTGATAAGTAGTGGGGTTAAAGGATATCTAGTCTTTCTTATAAATACACCTGAGGATAAAGTGAAGTTGGAAAACGTGCTAGTAGTGAAGGAGTTAAGACACAAGCAAATTTCTTTAGTGAAGGTTTTATGGAGGAATCATAGAATCGATGAAACAACTTGAGAAGTTGAAGAGAAGATCCCAAAGAAGTGTCCAGAGTTATTTGTAGATCGAGGTATGAATTTCGAGTACGAAATAATTTTAAAGGGGGAAGGATGTGAGAACCCGAAATTTTTATTTTACTTACTTTTATTTATCTTACTGGCTTATTTAATTATTTATTTATTCATTTACTTAAATTAAGTTATTTCATCCATTTTAATTACAATTATATTGTACATTACCCCAAATTATATTTTAGCACATTTGTTTTAAAAGTTAATTTTTCTGCGGCTCAACTAGTGAGAATTAGTAAATATACATTTTTCAAGGCAAAATTCGGTCCGAGAGTGCAGTGGTCTTGAAGAATTAGGGATGATCAATAGTAGACTATGAAAAGTTAATTGATAGATTAGAGGTGAGTGAGTTGCATTAAACTCAAACTCAATTAGGAGTAATAATGGCCCAATATTCATTAGTTGACTTTTTGCACCAAAGTACCTTTATGTTATTTCTTCCTTGTCATTCCATCACTTCACTAACAACCCACACAAACCCTTTCTTTCCTCTTCCCTCTTGGCCGGCCATTCCATCCCATTTCTTACCCAAATTTCAGCTTCATTTCCTTCCATATTTGCTCTAAAAACTCACTCCAATCTTGCTCCTTTTCCTGGAACATCACTCAAGTTTGAAGGGAGACTTGAAGGAGGAAGGAACCTTGGTGGTTTAGAGATTAAACTCTAGTAGTTTGGTTTTCATCTCTTGGAAGTAAGGTAACACCCCAAAGCTCTCATTTTTCCTTCCAACTTATGGTTAGTTTAGTTAGTTTTAACTAGTTAAGCATTGGGTTGTTGATAGGTTCATTGAACCTTGACACTAGGTAGATGTCTTGAGATGGCTTCTTAGGTAGTGACCTTGAGAAATTATTATGTGCTTAGTTGTTTGTTTGGTGATTGTTTTGAAGATTTATGACTTGATTTTGGTTGGGAATGTTGAAAAGAAAACTTGAAGAAAGGAAGAAGTATGCTGTTTGAAATTTTGCTGGTTGATCCCCTCATGTTAATTTTAAATTTTGTGGTTATTTTGGTGCCAAAATGGTTGTTATATGTTGGTGTTTATGTGTCAATTATCTCTCAAAAAGCATTTCATTTGGTTGAATTAAAGTTGGGTTAAAGTGAGAGTGCAAACCTGGAAAATTTCTGATCAGGATACCAAACCAGTGTGTACGTATCAGCCCATAACTTTTCGTCCAGAAGTCAAAATCAAGTTTCATTTGTGGCATCTGAAACTAGACTCTGAGGCTTTCCAACAGTATAAAATTCACCTTCTAGTTCATTTTCTATGAGCTATAGTGAACCAGCAAATTTGACTGATTTTCCTCACTGTTTTCATCCGAGAAACAAGTGTAGTTGCAGTTTGTAACTCTTTTTCACTTATCTTACCAAACGAATTTTATGATAGTTCCTTCCAGTGATTTTTAGAATTTTCAATGTCACAAACCATGCTAAATTTTGAGTTGTGTAGCTTTAGTTATGACCAGATTTTGAAACTATGTTAAGTGCTCCAAAACTAGAATTTCCGTGAAACAGGTTCTAAAAATTCGCTTTCCTAAATCTATTGTATCTTGGAGTAGGAAAGTCCAAATTGAGTTCTGTTTATTGCATTTAAAATTAGACTTGGAGTTTTTTCAATGATATAAATTTCAAGGGCTGATTCTATTTCTATGAATTTTGCCAAATTTTCAAAGTTTACTGAAAATGCAAGACTGTTTTGCTCTGTTCTTGTTGGAATAGTGAGTTGGAGCTAAAATTTGAATGGTTTTGGATTTGAATCTGAGAAAAGTGTCTTCTAGAAACTTTAGTACATTGAACCTAGTTTTTCAACGGTATAAAGTTTTCAATTTTTGGACTTACAGAACTCGAGTTATGATATTTCCAAGTGGTGTCGTACAAAGCTGGAATTTTCTAGTTTCAAACAAAATGCTCTTTTAAGAACTTTTAACTTTCCTTTGAGATTGTTAGTTCATTTTAAGTTTGATTTCATGGTTAGATACAAGGTCTCTTTGAACATTAGACCTTCATTTTGAATCTTGGTTTCCAAAGGATTAAACCTCTCTTGATGCGTTTCTTGGTTGCCTAACTTTCTTTGTTAATTGCATCTCATTTCATATTTGAGAAATGGATTTCAACCCCTAGTCTTATGCCCTTGATTTTCATGAGATTGAACTCTAAAAATGGAGCATTTTAACTAGAGTAATAATTGGAGAATTTCATTAGTTTTATACTCGAAACTTGGAACCTTTAGATTTGACATTTACTATAGAAATGAGTGGAGTTTTGATGTATTCTGATTCCATTAGTTTAGAAAATGTGAACGTTCATTATATTCTAAAGGTTGGGCATAGGACTAGAAGTTTGGAGAGATGAAAACTATTTTTTCTTTTCTTGATTTTCGTGCCAAAAGTAAATATGGTACTTTCTTTTGGAATTGAGATTTCTTACCCTAGCTTGAATCGAAAACAATCTTTGAATTCTCTTTGTGTATTATTTCAATGATTTAGCGAGAAAAGCTCCTTTAACTTGACTCGAACTTGTGACCTTGAGAGTGGGTAGCAAGAAGATATTTTTCTTATTAGTCTTAGTCGAGTACCTAGGTAATCGTGATTGTACATGTCTCAAGTGGTCACGTGGACGCGGAGGAGCTTGTCTGACCTCTCGCTTTTGCTCTTGTTTTACCCTTGACTTTTGGTGTGTGTCAAATGCATATTCAATGTTCCTATGATTGAAATGATATTTGTACAAGTGCTATATGATATGTGAACTTGTCGAGGTGAGGGTGTACTTTATCGCTCTCGTCATCTCTCTCTCTCTCTCTCTCTCTCTTCTCTCTTGATTGAATGATACTTGTTAAATGAATGTATATGACTTGCACTTGTACTCGAATATGTTTTTACTCGTGAGCATTGAGCGGCAGCATATACAACACCCTAATTGGGTAGGAGATGCCTCTCATACCAATTCAGTACTATAATCGATTCTCTGAGCGGCAGCATGTACCACAACCTATTTGGGTAGGAGGTGCCTCTAAGTCGATTGGAGCATTGTCTCATCGACCAATTATACTTGTGGGGGCGCCCCAACCAATTGGCTAACCTCGTAACTCGAGCCGGCAAAGGTTTGGTCGAGAAGTTTGGTGAATCTTGGAAAATGATATAGCTTAATATTTTGAGATCTCGCTTGGCATACTCGAATAGTATTGCCATTACATGAATGTTTTGGTTTTGGATTCGAGTGGGTGTTATGTTGGATGGAGGTAGTAAGTGGAGCGTTACGGTCATATTACGACTTGAGTTGACGGAGAGTCAACTCCAAATGGCTTAAATTCGTCGAGGCGTGGAAATATCTCCTGAGAGCTCCCGTATCCTTCCATGTGTGTTATTTCCTACTTGTGCACTTAAATGAAAGTTCATGTTTAAAGTTCCTTTCAAGCATATTATTTGATTGGTTGGTGCTACTTGCTTGCTTGCTTAAGTTTTTTTGGCCTCACTGAGCGTTAGCTCATCCCTTTAAGTTTGTTTTCCTTAACAGGCTTTGGAGGTAGAGTGGAAGTTCTAGACTAGCGACTTTTGATGGAAGCTAATATACTTTTGTATGTTATTGGAGACTATTAAAGTGTAAATTTTGTTAGACTTAGGATTTGTGGTTTGTAATCATAAATGGTTTACTTGGGAGTTTTGAACTTATATATTCAAAATACTTTTTAATTAAGTCGATGGTTAACTGTGATTCTTTATTAAATTTGAACGAATGCATGAGTCCTAACGAGAGTTGGGTAGGCATCTCGCTGATACCTTAGGGTTCGCCCTAGAGAGAGGTTGGGGCATCACATATTCAGTAATCAAAGTGAGAATTTCGAGGACGAAATTCTTTTAAGAGGAAGAGAGTGTGAGAGCCTTCACTTATATATATAAAATTCTCCTAAATCACTTGCATTTTCCTAAGACTAAATCACTTATGACATTTCCTGGCATTGCATTTCATTGTCTTTTTCTAGAATTGAAACATCTCCTTGAAGTGGTATTATTTTATTTTACTATATACACTATGACCAAATATCCTTTTAATTGTGGTTGGGACTTTATGTGATAGTTAAGGGTGTTATTTTAGACATTGGAAACATTTGGAGGGTAGAAACATCATTTGGCAAAGTTTAAAGGAAGAATGGCCAAGATTGAGCTATGTGGCAAAACCCTAACCATTCAACTTTTTGGACCAAGGAAATTAGAAGAATTTAAACCAATTTGGCTCCATTTTCCTCCTCATATGGCCGGCCCTCTTAGCTTCCAAGAGAAGAGAAGAAAACTCCATTTTCTTACTTTTTAAACCCTAGCTTGATCTTGAGCAAAAATCAAAAGTAAAGGAACCTAGGTTAGTTGAGTGAACTATCTTCAAGTCTAGTGTGTGATTCAAGCTTGGAGCTTTGGTTTTGGTGGCTTTTGGGTGATTCAAGCTTCACTTAAGAAAGGTAAATGATCCTTAACTCTTAGCTTTATTGAGTTATATCAAGTGTTTGAGGTTTTGATGGTAACTAAAGGTTGAGTTGAGGTTGTTTGTGGTGAGATTTCTTGAGCTAAACAAGTGGACGTAGGGTTGGTTGTTTAGCATGACATGTGTTTGATGTTTTGTTTAAGCTTTGTTTATGGGTTTTCTTGATGTATTAACATGTTATGGATCCTTTTAAAGTTAGGGATAACTCTTGGGATGTTGCAAAGTTAACTATAATGAAAGGGTGGAGGTCAGTGTTGCATGTGAACTTGTGAACTATTTTGGTTTCTCTTTTGCTGTCCAACCATGGAGTAGAGGTTTTTCCTTGATTTTGTGACTCATTTGCACCTTAATTAAGCCTAGGACTTGGCTAAACATTAGTTAAGCTTATGTGTGAGTTGAGATGGAAATGAGGCAAGTAAAGTGGTTGTTTTGGGCAAGCTAGTGGACAGTTTTGGTTCTTCCTTGTTGGCTAGACTGTTTTGGTTCATTTATTCATTTTGTGTGTTACATTTTAAGCTCCAATGGTGCTAGATAACTTGATCCCCCGTATATGATGTGAGAATTCGGAAATTTATGTGTATACTTTGAATTTATTTCATTACGTTTAATCCGTTATTAGAAATATTACATGTAACAAATGAATGGGTAAATTAAATGCCTAATTGAATTCCTATAGAATTGAAAATTTAGGGAAAAAAAAAGATATAATAAATAAATAAAATAATAAGCAAAATGATAGAATGGTGTAAAAAGAAAAATTATATGAATCGAATAAACATATGATATGCATATTGTAATTTGAGCCCTTTGAATATATTAAATAGTTGAATAAGTTACATGATTAATTGATTTTCCTTAAAGCTAAATGTGTGGAAATCACTAGATCGATATAAACAAAATCTTTCAAGGTACATACAAATTAGAATAAGTGAAATTTGAAGTTAATGTGTGAGACAACAAAATTTTGGACTCATGGCAAACAAATGAACTAAAATTAAAAGACCAAACCAACCTTAAACTTCAGACTAACTACCATGCGACCTAAGGAAGAAATTGGAAGGAACTAAGTAAGGAGTATTATTTGGTAAAAAGCTGGGAGGTGTTTGAAGGAAGAATTAGAGAAAACAGACACCAAAGCTGCTAAGCATAAATGGTGGAATGAGGACGTGAATTGGAGTTCATTTAGGCGGAGGAACCGAGAGGAGCTCACCTTATTTGTTCTTGTCTGCCACTAGCCACCGAAAAGAAATAAACTTAGGATCAGTTTTTCTTTCAAACTCCACTTTGTAAACTTTCACATCTGATATTTAAAGCCACTCGGTAGTTTTAATACTTGTATTTGCATGATAAGCTGGAGTTAAAACTGAAGAAATTGTGGAGAAAATGTTGCATATTAAACTGCTACACTGCTAGAAGTTTTACTTGTTCATTACCATAGCTGAAGACAGATTTTGTGCGTGGCTTCTTGGTGGAAATACTTACTGAACTTGTGTATTATTTACTCTAGTTTAATTAGATAGAATGTATATTAAGTACTTGGTGTTTTAAGCAAGTAAACCGTGGAGCTTTGTTGAACAATTTGAATGATATTGCTGGAACTTATACTTGTTGGCCGAAACAGGGAAGAGATGAACTTTCGTTGAAGTTTTGAACAAGAGCCTAAGATAGTTTGTTGTAACTATGCATATAAATATATATATATATATCCGTTTGTAGCATCTTAACCTTGTTTTGAATACTTTAAAGAATTTAAAGCTCGAAGGGCTAGTGAAGTGGAACAAATAGGAATAACATGCAAACTAGAGTCTAGTTCAGTCTAAAAGGGAAGAAATAAAAGTTCCATCAGCTTCAATTATTAAGATTAGAATGAAATGATTTAATCTTAGCTCAAATGTTTTATAAGATCTTAAAATTTATAATGAACGTTAACCTTGTTTTAGAGCTACCAAACCTAATGGATTTTGAAGTAATATTGCTGAATTATGTTGAATGGTTGAATTGGTAATGAGATTAAGACTCATATAATGTTTAGAAACTCTAAGGTAATTTGTTATGACTATATACACGAAATGGCTCCTAATCACTTAAATTAGTTTTTATAATATTTAAGAGACTATAAAACTTGAGAAGTTAAGGTTGTGAAACAAAATTTAATTCACAAACAACCTAGAGCTTAGTTAGTCTTAAAAGGAAAATGGAGTATCTATAAGCCATAATTAATACTAGATTGAGAAAGTATATTATTTTAAACATTATACAAGTTTATAAACTTGAAGATAGGTATTTCATGGTTTAAAAATAATAAAGTCAATAAGTTTCAAAAATAAAATGATAAATAAATATTGAGAATGTTATGGTTGTATTTTAAGGTCAAACTTGATTTTAATAAGTGTAAACTCGCAAATAAGTTAATTGTGCAAAATATCGGACTATTTGAATTTTGCCAAGTTAAATTAATATTTCTTGATGTAGGTTATTTTATTTCTTTAATATTAATTCCTTGTATTTCAATAGCTAATTTTAAGTGTTAATAACGTTAGGTGTTAACGGGAACCTAGAATTAAGACGAAATCGTTTTAGGTCAAAACTCTTTATAATTACACTTAGGACGTTGAATCTCGATAATTTAATTTTTGCGAGACTAGTATGCTGGTAGGCTATCAAATTTCATTTCGGGTGAAATCTTGGAGTTAGTTTACAAATGAGGGACCTAAGTGGAAGGTCGAACAAGATGTTAAAAGACCAAATTGGCCTTCCTCCATTTCAAATTCACCATGCAGCCATGGAACCATCTTGAACGAGCTTCAATTCCAAACACTTCCAATTTCTGCTGGGTCCATTTTCCACTCTTCATTCCAGCACCTTCCATCCTTGATGCTGACTCAACTCCACTTAAAACACTTCACTATATACACTCCACTACCACACTCTCTTATATCATTTCCAATCCACCACAACATCAACCTTCCATTTTCTTTTCTGCCGCAAGCCGTGAGTGATCAGCTTCTTTGGAGTTAACGACCGAGAGAGAAAAGTGAGGACTTAGCTTATTTCCTAGCCTCACTTCAAGACCAACCGAGAGAGAGAGAGAGAGAGCCGAATTCTTTGTTCACTTCCTTCCTGTCCGTAAGCTTGAGCAAGGGAGAGAGGAAGTTGGTGAGCTCCAATCCGAACTGTCCGAGAGAGAGTAAGCAAGAGGAAGCGTGCGAGCTGACCATTCCCTTTCTCATCTTCAATCAGCTGAGCTCAACCCCAACAACCTACACCATCACCTGCACAAACTAAGCTCAGCCCAGCTATACCGAGTCTCTTGGCAAGCCGAGGGAAAAATTTTAGCAGCTGCTTGTTCCGTGAGTTGAACTTCAAGCTGAGGTAAGTTTTGAACCTAGACTAGTTGATAGGAGGTAGATGATGTTGATTATAAGCATGCATGTGGGGGTTGCGCGATTGGATGACAAATTAAGTCACAAGAAATCTGATTGTGAAGGAATTGGGGTTGCCGAGTGTGTAAGCTGGAAATTTGCAGTGTTAATTGGACAATTTGTGATAATCCGAGCTTAAATGTGCATTTAACTAATCAAAAACTGGATGATCAAGCTTTGCATGAGGTTAATCAGCTTGGATTAAGCATGAAACTTGAAGGGTTATAGAATCCGCCTGCATGCAAGTCCACCGAGAGGAAATTGAATGAGTTTCTGCTAGGATGACAATTTTGATGTTTTCCGCACTTGGTTTGGATTAAAACTGATAGATAGCTAATTATTTTGGTCTTGCATGTAGCTAAATTTCGGACTGCATGTTGGTTTTTAGCCATGAATAATAATATTTGGCTGAAGGGAATTTTGATAAAAAATATATATATATGGGAGCTGGACCAAAGATGAGGAACTGGGAGCTTGCATGTTTGTCTTGCAGCTTGTGATTCCAGTAAAATGGAAGTTTATGTTAGGTAATGCAAGTAATTTGTTAGCTTTATGTGTTAAGTGAAGTTTAGTTGAAGAAACTAAGGGAAGAGTTGGAATTTTGGGTGAGACCGTGGGAGGAGATTTGCTGGAAATTTTTCCAGGTTGCCCGAATGAAGGAAATGGTGAAGGTTCCAACTATTTTTATGAATTTTGGCCTTGAATTCCTATGTTAAACTGTAATATGTATTGTATATTATCTTGGGTTGGACATGCATGAAAGATTTGAACATGAACTGAAGTGATTATTGGAGGAAAATGTGTATTTGGCTGACTGTTGTAAGGAAAATATTTTCCAGCATGGCCGAGAGAAAGGAGTTGAGCATTTGACTAGTTTCCTTCGAATTTTAGCTAAGATTCTTGTATTGGATGTTTAAGACTAGTTTCTAGCTGGTTAATCTCCTTTTGCATGTTGAGTTGAAGTAAAAATTGAAGAAAATTATGGACAAAGCTCTATAAGTAAACTGTTACATTGTTGGAATTTTTCTTGATTATCGAAACAAGAAATGAATATCTGAATTTCTAAGAGTTATTTGTGTGTAAGCTAACCGTGACTTTCTTTTATGTTTTGAGTTAAATTTCTGTATTGTTGTAAGGAATGATTGTTTGTCGTCAAGAGCTAATGATTGATGAAGCTCTTGGCCATTTGAGTAATTTTTGCAAGAGTTAAATTCTTGGTGGAATTGTTTAAGTTGTTTGGCCGAAATGTACTTGGAAGGCCATGACCTATGATTTGGAATTGTTTTGATATCTTGGACTTCCTTTGTTTAATTTGGAATAGAATCGAACCTGTTGAAACCTAAGGCTAATGATTGATGAAGCCTAGTGAAATTGATGTTTGAATTGTGATTTTGCTATATTGGCAAGTTGGAATATAATGTGCAAATGATTTGGAGTCGTGAAGTCCGTTTTGATCCTTTGAATTGAGTACTTTTTAACCAAACTTTGTTGAAATATTTTGTTCCAGTACTAAGCTATAGAAATTGAGTATAGTACGATAATGCTAAAATTCGAGTATCGGGACTCGTAAAATCTTACCAGCTAGTTAATTCCTTTCTTTGCTTAAACTAGCCTTATTATTTTTGGGAAATAATTGCACTAACTTCCAAACTCTAAATTTTTTGTAAAATTGTCCCTGGCTAGTTGTTTTAGAGAAAACTTGTCAAAAACACGAGATTTTAATAACTTTAAATGAAAGGCATAGAAAACTTGTTCGGCAAGAAACCTTATTTGAAGTAAGTTGGTTCTGAGTTGCACCTCTAGAAAGAAAAGTATTTTTTTTAGGAAACTATATGAAACATTTTATCACCTTTGCTAATCTTAATTCCAAGAAAAATGTCAAGTTATCTCGAGAAAATACAACTAGTTATATACTAGATAATCTCTTATATATATATATAAACCAAGAACTTGTATAGTAAAACTTATAATTTTAAAAACTTGGTTTTCTAGGGTAGCGAGGGCGTGGACTTCGATTCCCAGCTTGACTTTTGAGCTTCACTCTTGGTGAGTGTCCCTGCTTGTTCTATGCTTACTTGATTAAAGTGCTTTCTTGACTTGATATGTGATATCTGGAAAAAAAAAATGGTTTCTGATCCATCGAAGTGAGCAGTGTGTACTTTATCACACTAGCCGTTTGAGTGGTGACTTGCTTGAAATGTTTTCATGAATACTTGCTTGCACTTATTAATCACTAGGCAGGGGAGTGTACTACACCTTAAGGGTGGAAAGGACTCTTACCCTGACCTGGTAATCTCTTGTTGGACGTAACGTCGTTGGATGAATTCCTCGACTAGTCCCTAATCTCTTGTTGGACGTAACGTCGTTGGATGAATTTCTCGACCAGTCCCTAAGGTATACTCGAGTATTACCACTTTCGTGCTTGGCATGCGGGCCTGGGACAGGGGTAAGATTGGTGGTCGGAGTTAAGAAAAATAAAAAGATCTACACGGACCTTAGGTAGTGAAAGTTGACGGAGGGTCGACTACGGAAAATTTTGATCAAGCTCGTGGAGAAATGGCTCCTGAGAGCCCCTGCATCCTATCTTGTGCTGTTAAATGTTTTCCTAATTGTTTACTTTAATTGAAGTTATTACTCGCTATTGTTCTATGTGATTGCATGTTTTGGGGCACCACTGAGCTTTAGCTCACCCCACGTTATTTTGTTTTCCTTGACAGGTTCTGGCATGTGAGAAAGACCTGAAATCTACTTTACTTGTTATGAATGTAATTCGAATTAAACAGTGTAGTTTTGTTTTGGGTTGCCACTTGAAGCTGGAGAAGTGCAAACCCTGGTTTTGTTACTTGGCTTGTAAGAATGTATGTGGCTTGTATGACTTTGTTAAATGGGAATGTTTGACTTTATTCCGTGGTTTGTAATGCGTAAGGTATTTAAGAATTGACGAGTCGCTATCTTAAGGTACTGTTATCTCTGAAGTTAATGTGGTCTTAGTTATTGGTCTATTTTTAGAGGATCAATATTGTAATAGTTTAGGCTATACTTCGGAAGGATTTGGGCTAGAATTCTTGCGTGAGTCCTGGCGAGAGCTAGGCAGACGGCCGCCAACCCTCTGGTTCGCCTTAGGGGGAAGTGGGGTCGCCACATATGAACTCTAAGAGAGTGAATTGAATGAATTTGAGCCAAAACGAGTGAAGTTGGCAAGAAGAGATAGGACAACTTTGTTAGTTTGAGCTGATCAGAATAGAAAAATCAGCCAACTTCCCTGGACTACTGGTATTGATAGGAGAGGAACTAAAGTATAAATTTTATATCGTTGGAAAGCCCTTCGAGTCTAGTTTCCAATGCTACCAACGGTACATGATTCTGACTTTTTTACAGTGAGATATGGCCATTTTCCCGAGACTGTGCGGGCACGACTGTTTTACCTGCGAAGACTATTTTGAACTTGAATGAGATTTTTCTTTTGCGCAACATTCTTGCACTTGTCAAACTTATTTTCTTATGACCTCTTTACTGCATTTTGGGCCTAACTTGCATGGTGAATTAAGTCGATTTAACCACTCACTTGATCACCTAATGAACTTACATTTGGGTTGAAAATGAACCTAGATTATTAACGATTTCACTCGTTGCCCTAGGATTGGGAAACGGAGGTGAACGTAACCAAGGAACTTGACAATTGAACTCTACATTTCTTAACAGATGAGTGTTCCATTACCTGTTAACTGTCTATGTGAAATATCTGAATACTTGATCTGTGACTGGTTGAGCCAAATATTTGTTTTGATAAATTTGAGACGAGCGTGTACTTTATCACATTCGACCTTCTTCGATTCCATTGAGGCTCTGTATACTGCTATTATAAGATGTGATTTCTCTATATTTTACTGTGTGTGAGTTGTTTGGGTGACATCCCATCAACTACTGTAACGTTTTGGGTACCCAACTTCATAGGTGAGTCGGTTGTATCGAGCTAGCAAGCGTTTGGTTGAGAAGGCCGATAAACCCTGAGGACTGTTTACTGAATTTGGAAACTGGTATACTAAATATTACCTAATTACTGTTTGAGGTGTTCGGGCCTTAAGAGGGTTGACTGGTGGACGGGATTTGGAGAAAGTGGTGTTCTACGGACATTATATTCTTTAAATGCAAATGCTGACAAAGAGTCAATGGATTCTCGTATGATCAAGTTTAAGTAGATTTGGCTTTTGGAAGCCACCCGTATCCTTGAATTGAGCTGTGATTAAATTGATATAGTACAATACGGTATTTATTTGTTTATATTACGCCTTCATTTGGCTATGTGCTTACATGTTTATTTGGAACCTCACTGAGTTTTAGCTCACCCTACTCCTTTTGTTTTCCTTAACAGATATGGGATGGACCTATGGTCAAGAACTTCCATAGCTTTACCTTTACCTTGAACTTGTACTCTGGATTGTAACCTTTTGTTTAAAAGAATTTGCTTTTGACTCTTGTAAGCTTGAATTTGTAAGTTTGCCGTATATTATGTAAGTTAAGTGTGGAGTGGTAAGTTTGACTTTTAACTTTATATTTTAACTTTGGGATGCTGGCGAGGCGATTATATTTCTATAAAGGGTTGTACCCTTTGCTTTTGAAGATATTTTGTTAGTTTTTTGGGATTTCTGGTTCATTAGTCGACTAAGTCCCGGTGAGAGTTGGGCAAGAAGTTTGTTAATTCTTATGATTCGTCCTGAGGAGAGATGGGGCTGTCAAATTCTTTGTGTCTGCAAAGATCCTTGACAGGTCACACATTTGTTTCACCATAATTTATCTACATTTAAACTACATACGTAGGCAGCAATGCACAAGATAGGTCACATTTTAAATTTTCATCATACCACTTTGATAAGTAATGCCTAATTTTTCATATTGTTTTTCTTGGTTCAACCTGCAGGTAAGAAGAAACAAGTATGCAATTTGGTGTCTAAATTTTTGTTCTCTAGACAAGGAGCGGCATGTTGTAAACACCAAATTTTGTTATATTTTTAATATTTTTTTAAAATTTTTATTTATTGAAGGGTCAATTATTTTCATGCATTCTAATGTGTGTTTTTCTTATTTTTGTAGATTTATTCAAAAAAATAGAGAAAATAAAAAATAAAAAAAAACTAAAATTTTTTGTATTGTGTGTTTTTCTTATTTTTGTAGGTTTTCCCATTTCTTTTTTTTAAATTATATCAATAGACTCCATAATCATTTTTCCTCGACTAATGTACAATTGAACCAACTCAACACTCCACATCCCATACTTTTTTGTTGATATTTCCTGACAAAAACCAAACACAATCATCACCCTCACACCAACACAACCTAACACACAACTCCCCAATTCTTTTCTCGGTTCCCTCTCTCTTTTTCTAAAAAAAAATCCACAGATGCACTACACACACAACTAACACAATCCATTCTCTCTCTAAAACTCTTTTCTCTCAGATCCCTCCCCACAAGCACACACAATCACTTCAAATTTGCTAGACCATTGGTTACAAAAAGTGGAGGCAAGACGAGAACTTGATCTGTGTCAAAAAGAAAGATTTGTTGCACCTAAAGGATCAACCATCATCAAGGTGAATTCTTTTCCTTTCCCTTTTATTCTTTTAATTGTGTTAAATTGGTCTGTTAGTTAGTTTTCTTTTTGGTTGAAGGTTAAAGTCTTTCTTTTTTTTGCAATTAAGAAATGCGAATGGAATTTTTGGGATTGAACATTGGATTTGGGTTTTGAATGTGGTAATCAACTGCTTATTGGTTCATCTTGGTGCCTATTAGCTTTATGAGAATGCTTATGGTGGAAATTTGCAAGTTTTGTGCATGAAAAGCAATGCAATGGGCTTCTTAATTTGGGTCTATTTTTGCTTAAATTTATCATTTGTTGTTTCTTCTCAAACTAAGGCCATACTTGCATTATAGAATCCATAAGGCTTATTTTGGCGTAGATTTTGAGTTTCAATGAAAATTTGAATGAGTTTGAAAAAAAACCCAACTGTAAATCTATAGTTTCACTACTTTTCATGCATTTTTTGCAAAATCTAAGCCCAGAAACAGATTCTATGCAAAAAATGGAGTCTAGGATGCTATTTTGGTGAATTTTGGTGACCGAAAAGGTAGTTGGCAAGACGCTGATCGCTGGAGCTTGCATCTGGCCGAAAGAGAGGAAGAAGAAGGAGAAAAGAAAAAGAAAAGAATACAAGAAAAAAAAGGAGAAAATAGAGAGAAAAAAGAAAAGGAAAAAATGATGGGTTGAGTTTTTATTTTTTTTGGTCAGGATGTATGAGCAAAATTACATACATTTGTCTTTTACTTAGCCTACTTTTTTTTTTATTGGCTGAACCCCATCCACAGGGTAGAGATGCCACCCCCTAATTTATTAATTAAATAAAACAAGTACAGTGAGTTCGAGGGGCCAATCCCGACCTCAATAACCTAAATTCAACCTTTGTCTACTATCGTTCTTACAGAAGGAACACCTCTAACATCTAAAGCCATCACACCTCTAATAGTTGGAGGGATACTGGAAACAATCTCAAAAACTCTATCTGAATGTAAATAAAGAGATGCTAATTTATCGGCAACTAAATTAGCCTCGCGAAAAATATGCACCATGAAGACCAAAAAATACAACAATAACCTCCTTATTTTCCTTAACACCACACACAACGGCCATGTAGCTAATTTTCCTGAAAGAGCAAACTAGTAAGCACTAGGGAATCAACCTCAACCTACGAAGGTCAAACCCTTCTCTTCTTACATACATGCAGGCCATGCAACAACGAATAAGCTTTCGTCAAAACTACAATGCAATCTCCTAACTCTTTATAGTACGTAAATACCAATTTTCCTTTGTGAGTCCTAACCAAACCTCCATCGAAAGCATGCCCATTAAAAACATTTGCATCAGAGTTGAGTTTGAATTGCCCCAGTGGAGGTTTCACCCAAGCAATCGCCACATGACAAATCTTCTGAGTTGATACGGTAGCAACCGAGCTAACTCACAATCCCTACCCCTTTAAAATGTTTTACCTTAAACACTCTCAAAACTCCCAATAACTCCATAAACTGGTCCACCTGGCATATAATAGTTAATGCTTGACAGGAGCCACCTCTAAAATGAGTATTATTCCTTTCTAAACACAATAACCAACAAATGACCACTGGAAAGGTACCCGTATATGATCTTTAGCCACCAAAGGATTAGAGTAAAACCACATTAAAAAAATTGAAGACAAGCACCCACAACCATCCATGACCACCCCGAATCTCCTAGCAAAATGAGACCACACCTCCACCGCTACCGGTCCCAACAAGAAGAAATGCACAATTGTCTCTTTTGCATTGTAACAACAATGGCATTTGGATGGAAGGTGAACACCATATTTCTGAAGAATAGCATCCAAAGGCAAATAACTCCGAATTCTACTTGGACATTCAATTATTTTGGTTTGTTTAGATGAGATAATTTGGATCTTTTTGGGCTAGAGTAGTATGGCCCAAACACTAAATGACCCAAACATGTTTTCTTTGTATTTCTCATTAAATCATAAATCAAATTTTGTAATTTGGCTCCTAGGTCCTTGTAACGACCCCACCTTCCCCTTAGGCATACCCAAGGGTTTGACGGACTGCTTTCCTAGCTCTCACCGGGACTCACTCACTAGCATTCTTGAAAATGGTAATTCACACCTCTAGATTAACATAGAAGGTCCTCAAATCAACCATAATTCAACTTCATTTACAAGCCAAAAGTGAAACGTAGCTTTACATTGCCAAATATCTCAAATACATTAAATCTATAAAAGTACAAGTACAAGGAACTTATATACATTAGATTACGCTTACTTGCTCCAGCCTCCACTCCTGCAAGGAAAACAACTAATGGGATGAGTTAAAAGTCCAGTGAGATTCCCAAACAAGCAATCAAGCAGGCAAAACACGGAAACATTTACATTTAGTACTTTGTACACTTGGCATAGTAATAAGCAGTCATTTAAGAATCAATCATTCATTCATTAAAATGATACGTGCTCTCTTAGAGCCATTCATTCAAGTCATTCATTCATTCATTCGCCAACTATTTTCCTTATCCCTCAGACATTAGAAAACATTTTCAATTGAAAATTCCTTCAGTGTTCATGTCATTCTTTCATTGATTTCATTGCATTGAATTCACTGGCCAGTTCTCCACCAGATTTCGTGGTAATCGTCGAGTATACCAAACACTGTCCCAGGGCCGCCAGCCACCCGACCGAGTCCGCTTCTGGCTTGAGTCGACTAGCAATGAAGGGCAAGGGCCCAATTCAATCAAAGGCTTACATTCATGCACAAGTAATATTCAATCACTTGATCATTGAAAA
Source organism: Coffea eugenioides (assembly GCF_003713205.1). Classification (NCBI taxonomy): domain Eukaryota; kingdom Viridiplantae; phylum Streptophyta; class Magnoliopsida; order Gentianales; family Rubiaceae; genus Coffea; species Coffea eugenioides. Next base: position 51,252 of record NW_020864190.1, read on the forward strand.
TTTATATTCACTTAGGTCGAGTGTGATAAAGTATATATGCCCATTGAAATCCATTTAACAATCATTGAAAAGCGTTTAACACTTAAGCAAACATTCACAACATTCCACATAGTCATTAGAAGCACAACATGCAAGGAACACTCACCACTTGATCTCATCAATTGGTCACCCTGGTTCTTCCTCTAGTAACTTAAAGCCAAGATAATGAGAAAATATGAGATTTGATGCTTCACTTAGCAACCACAGAAACTACAATTTTAACCCTAATATTAGAAGACTAAAAAAGCCACGATTTCTTGTTTAAATCAAGTTCAAATCAAGTGAAATATTTCATGCATGCTAAGATTAACATATCACCAAGTATTTCAAATCAAAATATGCAAGATTTAACCAAAGAAAGTTAGGTTTAAAACCCAAAAAATTTTCTAAAGTTTTCCAAGTCCCACTCAATCCATTTGATAAAATTTTCAGCTTTGGTGACATTCTTTGAAAAATTATAACTTGAGTTCTATAGGTTGAAAAATCACAAAACTTACACCATAAGAAAATAGACTCAAAGCACTAACAGGTTTTAGAAGATATCTTCATGAAATTTAGATCATAGGTTAGTCAAATTTCAGTTCAAACTCACTACTATCTCATGTGCAAAGACAGAACAGTCATGGTTTTTCAAGAAATTTTGCAGATTTTTTGGTATTTATAGGAGTTGAACCAAATCCTAATTTTTATATCGTTGAAATCTCTATGAGTCTAGTTTCAAACGCAAAGAATGGAACTCAATTATGGCTTTCCTATACAAAGTTATAGTCAATTTCCCAAAGTTGCGTAGGGCTTCCTTCGAAAATTTCCAGATTGCTCACAATTTGAGAAAATGAAACTTTTCTTAACAAAATCTCACTCCCTTGGCTCAAATTCATCATACATATGAAGATTAAGATTTAACAAAGTATCTTAAACAAAAACCTTGCCAAAATCACCATAAAATTCTTGAAAGTAAAGTTGAAAAATCTTTCTCTTTTAATCGACCAACTCTAGCAGAAATTTCAGCAAAGTTCCCCCAAGTTTTCCCCACAAAACTTCCAACTTCCAACCTTAATTCCATGGCAAATACACAATATATCTTATCCAACATGTCATGAGTTATATAGCAAGTTTTCTTACCAAAGAATTTCATCACAATTGCAAACATAAAAGTTTACCCTAGACTATCACTTCATGCCTCACAATCAGCCATCAATAGCTTAGAAAACAAACAAAATCTTCCATAAAGTCTTTTCCTTTTTGCTCACAAAACTTCATATGCTAAGTATAGGAAAAGAAAGATAGATTGTTTAGCAAATTTACCTCTTGTTTCCCACAAACTCAAGATGAAAAGCAACCAAGAAGTACTAAGAGTTTCTTCCTCCAAAACTCCTCCAAAAGCTTCCTCTCAAGCTTGATTCAAGATTTGATTGAGTAAATCTAGGTTTCTCTCTTGTTTTCTCACTAAATAGGCAAGGAATCAAAGCTAGGAATGGAGTTGTTTTCTCTGCCTTTTCTTGTAAGTGCCCGGTGATTGTAAGTGCCCGGTGCAACCCAATGAGTACAAACAAATTCACAATGATGCACAAAGATATATCAAATTTAAGCACAATAAAGAAAACTTAATTAAAGAGAAAGGATAAGCAATGCAAACCAACTATCAAACCAATAGCCTCTTCAATTGATGGCGATGCTAACCAAGATGTACAATTGAAGGCTCACTCCTTCCTCACCCCAAACACACTTTGGTTGAGCCAAGGAGTTTTACAACAATTCTAGTTAACCCTCAACAACCTACACTTGAAAGATCACTCACCCAATTAAGAACTATTTTATACAAATGAGGCAACCTTCACCAAGGTTTTACCACTTCAAGTGATAGGTTCACCTTCACTAAGGTTTTACTTCTCCTAGAGAGTAACCTTCACTTGAGCAACCTCACAACCCAACTTTCCCAACCCCTTATACAACCAACAAAAAATATTTCTACTCAAAGATCTCACTTGTAAGCTTGTATATAGTGTTGGCAAAAGGTCCGTGTCTTCTTGTGTTTTGGGGTATTTATAGAAGGTGAGAAATGGCTCCAAAAGGCTCTCCAACGGTCAAATATTAAATGCTGTCGAAACTAGCCGTTGGCCTGTCGGACGTCCGACAGATTAGTCATCGTCCGATCCCATCGTCCGAAAATCAGTCAAGTTGTTGTTCGGACGTCCGATGGGATTTTATCGTCCGAGCTTCTGTGTCCGAACGTCGTCCAGAGAGTTATCAAATCTTCGTGGAATTTTTAGGACGTCCGACACGATCGATGTGCGTCCGAGGAGTGCGTCCGATCCATCCGGACGTCCGATGCTTCCTTACGAGCGTCCGACAGAATTTCCTTCTTGATGTTCTTCATCCTTTCGGACGTCCGATAGCTTCCTTTCGGACGTCCCACATGAGTGCCCTGTTTTTGCTTCTTCTTTTGTGCCACAAGAATCTGTTCTAACAAATTGCTCACATAAAAACATTAGCTCAAATCTACATTTTGGTTTGTTAATCATCAAAACCAAGGATTGATCGACCAAGGTCAACAATCTCCCCCTTTTTGATGATGACAAACAAAATGAAGATTTCTTTGATCAAATAAGTTCAAATAAAACTCCCCTTTAGAAAATGCCAACATACAAAGAAATTTCAATAAATCCTACTCCCCCTTTTGACATCAATCAAAAAGCAAACTCCCCCTTTATTTTCCAAATCAAGACCATATAGAATGACAAAACTGTCATGATACCAATTGTAAGTTTTTATAGGGTTCTTGGGAGTTAGTTGTGAGAACCCGTAAATTCCTCTTAATAATTTTCCTAGGGTTTATCCCCTTTAATGGCATGTTTTCTGCATTTTCTGGCTTAGGAAATTTTTCTGGTGAATTTTATGAGTAATTATAGCTTTTAAATGATTTTTCTAGTATCGGATAGATTTTGAGAAATTAAGAACGTATATCGGACATGGGACCCACTAGTGCGAAAAGTTCGGAAAAATTCGGCCAATAAGGTTAAGTTTCGAATACTGTGAAAAATTTATCGGGTGTTAAGAGATAAGTAGAGAGTGAGATTTGATTGATGAGAGAGAGAAAAGAAAGGATAGGAATGCATTTATGATAGTGACAAGTGTCACAAGATCATTGGAGTTGACTTAAGAAATACTATTCACATTTTTGACTTTTTTGACCAAAGGATTATATATCTCAAAAGAATCACAAAATTCACCATTTTTCTTCTCATTGTGGCCGAACCTCTCACTTGCAAGAAGGAAGAAAATTCTTCAACATTTCAAGCTTCAAACTTGTCCAAATCCACCAAATCAAGTGTTTAACTTAGTTTTTACTCCATACAATCTTTCCTTCTAGTGATAGTAAGGGTATTAGTGAAGTTTGTTTGAAGCTCTAAGGTGGCCAACACCTCTCTACATCTCTTGATACTTGGTAAGTGATGCTTGAACCTCTACTACACCTAATGATGGTTATAGTATGCTTAAAAGTGGCTTGAGTGTTGGAATATATGATTTATTTCTTGGTTTGGCTTGATTTAGTGAAGTTTTCCATTTTATGATGAATTTTCTGGTTTCATATGATTTTGATGGTATGGTTGTTTTTGATGGTTGGTAATAAGGGGCTTTGACTCTAGTGGGTGTGAATTGTTGATAAATGCAACCAATTTTGGATTTGAAGTGAATTGTGAAAAGTTAGGGTTCATGAACCCCTATTCTGTCCGAAATTTTAGGTCATAGCTAGCGGCCGAATTAGACTTTTCTCAAAACATGAAAGTTGTAGGTATTGATGATTTTAGTGTGCCTGCAAAATTTCAGGGCAATTGGACTCGTGTAGAGTGAGTTATGTCGTTTTTACTGTTGCTGTTTTTGGTGAACAGAATGTGCGGAACTGCGATAGTAATTGCCTATTTTGACTGGATTTGGTTTGGATTTTGAAGTTTGTGTCTTCTGATGAAATGTTACTGGATGTCTTAGCTATCATATGCCTTTGGAATTTCGGCATTTGGACTTGTATAGACTGAGTTATAGTAATTACAGTTTTGTGTGATTTGCAAACCTGTTTTGGGAATTCTGGTATAGTATTTTGCATATTTGACCTAGTTGTGTTAGGAACTGGATTGAGTGACCTTCTACATTGTTGTAGCTCTGTTTCTTGGCTTCGAAACGGTGGGTCTTACACCCCCATCCGATAATCGTAGTGAATTTGACGCCATTACCGCAAAATAAGGGCAAAACAGTTTTCTATTTGGGGCCAAGACTAATGCTATTTCTAATTTCTGGTTTGCTATCATGCTTATTTATGCATATGAGACCCTATTGGGGTTGTGTTCAGCATTGTTTTATGACCCGTCGTCGAGTCTCTCTTAGGCTTGCTTTCATTTGGTTGTTTCCTAGCTAACTTTTGTACTTGTACTGCTTTGAGCCTAGTGAACGGCTTTTGGTAAATGAGATGACTTTTGTGTGAAATGTTGGGACTGATTTGAGGTAATAGTGAAGCCTTAAGGGCTGGAAAAGTAAGAATTTAGGAGAAGTGCTGCCCGATTTTATAGGCCGTTTGGTTCCTTTAAGTTGGATTTGCCTTTTTGTGGAAATGAAAGGCTTTTGGGTTGTTTGCGCCTAAGTCTTCATGCTACCTTTTCGTTTCCAAGGGAATCGTGTTTTTGCATTCTTGCACTAGTATTTATTTGGCAAGGCGTACGACGTGTAGTCGAGCCTCACATGTGCATTCTGTTTACTCGATTCTGGAAGTAAAACCTTCAATTGGTTTATTTTGGTTATTTTAGGGTTTCTTGGCGATTAAGGCCAATCTGAAGTGAAAACTTTTGAAGGTTGATGCGTGAGTGTACCACTCCCCTCCATTGCCTGTTTAACTTGATTTCTGCTCTGCCCAATTTGTTTAATTGTTGGAGACGAGGTGTTACTTTATCCACACTCGTTCTCTATGTCTGTCCATATGCCCAATTTGAGTGCCTATCGAATCTGCAGACTGAATCTGCTATCTTAATCTGCTATTCTTATCTGTTATTGAATCTGTAAATATAAATTAATTTATTATGTGTCTGCATCTGTTCGGATTTCTATGACCTATGAGCTCAATCCTGTGGCTAAGTTATTCGAGTCGGGCCGGCAAGGGCCTGGACGATTAGATAACGAACCACGGTAGTCTGTTCGGGGATTTTGGGTATTGAGACCCTTGATTCCGGGTATACTCGAGTATTACCATTTTGTTCGTTTGAGGTGAGCGGGCCCGGTAAAGGGGTGTTTGGTGGACGGAATTCGGTGATAAGAGGGGTCTACGGACGCGTTGGTTCTATATACGTTGACGGAGAGTCAACCGGTTTGGATCAAGTATTGCGCTGGAAATTTGGCTCCTGAGAGCCACCCGTATCCTTCTGATTTGAATCATTGGTTCCTTTGCTTTACATCTGACATGTGTGTCTGATTTGTTAAATGTGAAATGCCATGATTTCAATGCTATCTGTTTGGTACCTCATTGAGCGCAAGCTCACCCCTTTCTGTTCCTTTTGTTTTCCTTACAGGAAAATTTTGCCCTTTTGGTCTGGATTTGACAAATGGCTGCCAAATTGAGCTAGTTGAACATATCTTTTGTATAGCTCATGTATTAAAACCCTAAGTATACTTTTGGGGCGTTTTCTCTTTTGATTTGGCAAACCGTGTAGATGTATTAACTTTTGAAAGCTTTTGTATGTTATTTTGATTTGTAAACGCTAAATATCAGATGTAAATGTTTGTTAGCTATTTCGGTTGGGTTCTGACGGGTCGGTTACTATTCATGGCCGGCTCCGGATGTCATCTCATTTTATCTTGGGTTGTTTTACTATTTTGATTTGTTACGCGAGTTGTAAGTTCGGATTGAAGCGGATAGCGTCTCATCTGATCCGTAAGTCCTGGCGAGAGCTGCGGCAGGCAGTCCGCTAAACCCCTTTGGTTCGCCTTAGGGGAAAGGGACTGTACATCGTACAACATGATCTAGAAATCACATGGATTCATACCTTTTCTCATATTTTTCTTTACATAGCAATCATTTTGCATATGTCCAAATTGACAACAAAAGTGACACATGATAGAAGTATTTTGCACATAAGTGGATTTAATGCAACTAATTTTCTTACTTCTTATCATAGCAAACTTATTTGTGCCTTGAAAAGATTTGCTTTCTTTTGTTTGAGAAAACTTTTGTTTTTCATTTTGGAGAAACTCGTTCAAGTCATTAATTCTTTTCTTTAACAAATTTTGTTCATCCAACATTTTTCCATAAAACTTTGTTTTCTCTTCCAACTTCCTTTTCAAATTATTTTTGCAATCAAAAACATTTTTTTTGATTTTTTAAATCATCATTTTCCATTCTCAAACATTTGTTTTCCTGAAAAAGTTTGGAGTTTTCTTCCAACAAATCATTTATTTTTGTTTTCAAATCTTTATTTTTAGCATAAGATTTTCTCAAACTTTTATGCATTTTAATCATAAGAATTTTCACATCATCATCTTCATTATCTTCATCACAAGAAGAGTGATAAGAATTTACCTCATCTTCTCCAAAGGCCATTAGTGCCATTTGTGCCAACTCTTCTTTTTCTCTTTTTGAATTGCATTCATCCCATGTAATTTTGCAATCTCCTCTTGAACTTCTCTTGTTGAAGATCTTCTTGAAACTTCTGATGTGAGGAGTTATATCATTGTCCACTTCCATATTTTCATTACCCATGAAGGATGGGTTATCCCCCACTTGAGATGCTTTAAAAGCTATGCCTCTCTTATACATTCTTGCATTTTCTTCCTCTTGCACTTTGAATTTCAGCTTTAATTCATAAAAGATTAGGGAATTCACAAGAGATTCAATGGACATAGAATTTAAATCCTTTGCCTCTTCTATAGCATTTATTTTGTTTTCCCATTCTTTTGGCAAGGCATTCAAAATCTTTCTATTTTTCTCACCCAAAGAATATTCTTTTCCAAGCAATTTAAGATTTTGAATAATGTCACAAAATCTACTACACATCTTATCAACATTTTCAAGAGGATGCATTTTGAAAAATTCATATTGAGAAACAAGCAAAGATTTCTTTTGTTCTTTAATATCTTGGTTACCTTCATGAAATACACACAATTTATCCCAAATATCTTTAGCTGATTTACAACCTTTAATCCTACTAGATTCATTTACATCTAATGCATTGTACAATATACACATGGCCTTGGCATTCAAAGAAAGGTATCTCTTGTCTTTTTCATTCAATTCTTGTCTAGTCTTTAATCTACTCAAATTAGTGGTAGAGTCAATTATTCTGGCTTCATAAGGACCATCTTCTACCACATACCATAATTCAATATAAACGGATTGTAAGAAAATCATCATTCTTTGTTTCCACATGCTAAAATGAGAACCATTAAACATAGGTGGTCTATCAATAGATTGCCCTTCCAAAAAAGAAACTTTTATGGTTGCCATGATCTTTACTCTAAGCGGTTAAGCTTGATCAAAAGAGACCAAGCTCTGATACCAATTGTAAGTGCCCGGTGCAACCCAATGAGTACAAACAAATTCACAATGATGCACAAAGATATATCAAATTTAAGCACAATAAAGAAAACTTAATTAAAGAGAAAGGATAAGAAATGCAAACCAAATATCAAACCAATAGCCTCTTCAATTGATGGTGATGCTAACCAAGATGTACAATTGAAGGCTCACTCCTTCCTCACCCCAAACACACTTTGGTTGAGCCAAGGAGTTTTACAACAATTCTAGTTAACCCTCAACAACCTACACTTGAAAGATCACTCACCCAATTAAGAACTATTTTATACAAATGAGGCAACCTTCACCAAGGTTTTACCACTTCAAGTGATAGGTTCACCTTCACTAAGGTTTTACTTCTCCTAGAGAGTAACCTTCACTTGAGCAACCTCACAACCCAACTTTCCCAACCCCTTATACAACCAACAAAAAATATTTCTACTCAAAGATCTCACTTGTAAGCTTGTATATAGTGTTGGCAAAAGGTCCGTGTCTTCTTGTGTTTTGGGGTATTTATAGAAGGTGAGAAATGGCTCCAAAAGGCTCTCCAACGGTCAAATATTAAATGCTGTCGAAACTAGCCGTTGGCCTGTCGGACGTCCGACAGATTAGTCATCGTCCGATCCCATCGTCCGAAAATCAGTCAAGTTGTTGTTCGGACGTCCGATGGGATTTTATCGTCCGGGCTTCTGTGTCCGAACGTCGTCCAGAGAGTTATCAAATCTTCGTGGAATTTTTAGGACGTCCGACACGATCGATGTGCGTCCGAGGAGTGCGTTCGATCCATCCGGACGTCCGATGCTTCCTCACGAGCGTCCGACAGAATTTCCTTCTTGATGTTCTTCATCCTTTCGGACGTCCGATAGCTTCCTTTCGGACGTCCCACATGAGTGCCCTGTTTTTGCTTCTTCTTTTGTGCCACAAGAATCTGTTCTAACAAATTGCTCACATAAAAACATTAGCTCAAATCTACATTTTGGTTTGTTAATCATCAAAACCAAGGATTGATCGACCAAGGTCAACATTTCTCCCCAAATTTCGTCTAGCCCAAGAAGCTTAGTGAAGAAGATTATTTTGTGGTCAAATGGAAGCTTAATAAGGATAAAGATCAAGCTTTAGTCTTGGTCAAACTTGGTGGCTTATTGACAAATGGCAAATCAAGATGTAATCCTTATCTAGTTGTCTTCCATTCACCAAAATATCCATCCCATCTCTAATTATCTCTTAATACCTTGTAAAATAATATTTCTTTTTGTCCAAAATTCCCTCTAATCCTCCAAATTTATGATACACACCTCACTAGTCGATCACACTAGTATCATGCACTATGAGACTTAACATGCATCAAATGAAACATGCACCAAGTAAAATAAGAAAATAGGTCAAAATCATGATTCAACTAATAAAACAATCAAGAATTCAAGGCAAGTAAATGAAAATCAAAGAAAACATGTAACTAACTGTCGGGTCATAACACAACTTGTAAATATCTAAAAGTGAGCAAAAATAAACAAAACCTTTTTTTTTCTTGGTCAAAGCTAGGGTTTGAAATCTCTTGTATTAAAATCTCTTTCTTTCCATAAATATATCATGCCACAAAATGCTAGGCAATCAATTAAAAGAAACAATAAGGTACAACAGTCCGTTATCATTCACTATATATTCAAGCAAGTAAGCCAAAATGAAAATATGAAAATTTTGGGTCCTCACACCGTCTGCCCAACTCTCGTCAAAACTCACTCACTTACTCAATCAACTCTCAAGATTAACCATTCAATCCTCCAAAATAACATTTAAGTTCTACAATTCAACCAAAATTTGAACTTATTTACAACCCAAAAGCCAAATGTATGATACAACATCAAATGTCAAAATACATTCTATCTACCAAAAGTATAAGTACAAGAGGGTTATACACTCTAGTTCACACTTAATTGCTCCAGACCTCAACTCTTGTAAGGAAAACAAAAACCAAAGGAATGAGCTAAAAGCCCAATAAGGTTTCCAAACAAGCAATCAAGTAGATAAAACATGGAAGTATTACATTGAACAATTTGCACACTGTGAACAGTAATAAACAGTCTTTCAAGAAACAAACATTCAATCATTGGAAGGATATGTTCTCACTTGGAGCCATTCATTCAGTCATTCAGTCCCCGACCATTTCCCTTATTCCTCCAACATTTGAAAACATTTAACAATGAAAACTCCTTCAGTGCTCATTTCATTCAGTCAGTCATTTCATTCATTGCATTTCATTCACTGACCAGGTCTCCACCAAATTTCGTGATCATACTCGAGTATACAAAAACAGTGGCCCAGGGTCATCAACCTACCCAACCGAGTCCGCTTCTGGCTCGAATAGGCTAGCAACGAAGGGCAAGGACCTAGTTCAGCCAAAGGCTTACAGTCATGCACAAGTAACATTCAATCATTTGATCATCGAAAATTCACATTCACTTAGGTCGAGTGCGATAAAGTACACACTCGTCCATTGAAAATCCATTTTACAATCATTGAGAAGCGTTTAACATTCAAGCAAACATTCACAACAATCCACATAGTCATTGGAAGCACAACATGTAAGGAACACTCACCGATATCAGTAGAGTAAATGTCAAAAATTCATCCCTGGGTTATGCTTGTGCTCACCGACAAACCCTAAGAATAACCAAGATAAAGATATCATGATCCAACCATCCAAAGCTTAAATAAACAAATTTCACATATTAGGCTCAACTATGAGCCACAAGCCTATACAAGATGGCCTCTCAAACACACAGGGTTCAAGGACAAATTTAAAAGTGCAAATCAAGGAAAAATCTAAGTATATTCTAAAAGTGAGGAGAGCAATTTAAGCATCCAAAATCTTACCAAAATAAGGTTTAAAACCCAGAAAATGTTTTCCAAAGTTTCCCAAGTCCCACTCAATCCTTTTGATAAAATTTCCAGCTTTGGTGACATTCTTTGAAAAACATAACTTGAGTTCCGTATGTCAAAAAATACAAAACTTACACCATTAGAAAATAGACTCGAAGTACTAATAGACTTTAGAAGACATCTTCATGAAATTCAACCGATAACTTAGTCAAATCTTAGCCTCAATTCACTAGTCAACTGAGTGCAAAAACAGGACAGTCTTGGATTTTATGCCCACTTTGAAAATTTGCTGGTATTTATAGAAAGTGAACCAAATCATGAATTTTATATGGTTAAAAGAGCTATGAGTCTAGTTTCAAATGCAACAAACGAGACTCAATTCGGATTTTTCTACACCAAGATATAATAGATTTCCCAAGACTGCTCAGAGTCTCCTATGGAAAAAATTTTCAACAACACTTGACTCAACCTTCCCACTTAAGCTCATGATTTTTGGTTCAAATCCAACTCACAATCAAAGTTTAATGTCTAACAAAGTTTGCAGAGCAAGATTTTCCCCAAAAGTTTTGAAAAATAAGGGCTAACAACACTCAAAAGTTTCAGCCCGCAAGAAGCTTTCAAACAGAAATTTTCCTCAAGTCATCTACCTAAATCAAGGTTTCAAAGAAACCCATCATCAACCCATCAAAGATCCAATCTTTCTAGCTACAAATCTATTAGAAACTTGAAGAAAAGAAAGAGTTTCAAGCCAATACCTCTCCTAGCAATTTCAACCACAAAAATAACTAATTTAAGCATATCCCTAGCACATATACATCATAACCCTAAGCTCGAATTTTAACCCCTAGGCTGGAATTTTAAACCCAAGGTTGGAATTTGACACCAAGAGCTAGAAATCCTTCAAGTGAAACAAAAAATACATGTATAAGTTGAAAAATCCTCATGGCAGCCCAAGGTTTCATAGCAAAGTAGAAAATAATCATCTCATGATTGGAAAATATGAATCAAATCTAGAAAAGTTCCACCAAGTTCACAACCCATGAAATCTTCCATAAAACTTCCATATTCAAGTAATTTATCTACTAAAATGCAAGATTAAAGGGGAAAAGTAGTTCCTTACTAAGATTACCTTCAATTCCTAAGGAAAGTAGCAAATCACAGCTTTCTTCCCTCAAAATCACACCAAACCAAGCTTCTTCCTTCCTTGTTGCAATCTTCTACTGATGGATATAGGGTTTTGAGGTTGATTTTCCCACAAAATCTAGCAAGATTTCAAAGTGAAATTGCAAGAGTTTTTCTCCCTTTTCTCTCTCTTAATTTCGGCCTTCATGGGAGTAAAAATGAAGGATTTTTGGTATAAATTGGAAGATAAATACAAGACCAACTCTTGGTCAAAGCCTTGGCAAGACTTCTTGGATGATCGACAAGTGGCACTAATCCAATTTAAGTCTATCTCTTTGTCACTTTTTTGTCTCCAAACACCAAGATATTTAGGACTTTTCCAATTAATTGTTAACATTTTTAATCACATAATTGCTCTTGCACCACAGTCGTTCCCATCCACCAAATATAACGCACACACCTCACAAGTCAATCAAACTACCTTAATACTCTATAAAATTGAACACGCACTAAAATGTAAAAGAGGAAATGATTAAAATCTTGACTCAACCAATAAAATTACTATAAAATTAAGGCAAGGAAAGTAAAACTAAAAGGAAATATAAATTAATTTTTTAAAAATAGGAGAAAATTTAAAAATAATTTTCGGGTCCTCACAGTCCTTAATTCAAAATTAGAATTTTATAATTTGGTCTCTAAGTTTTTGAGTAATTCTAATGTGAGTCAAAAACTATAATTTCTTTCATTTAGGTCCTTATTTTAATTGCATTGTAGCCCATAAACTTTTTCTTCATTTATTAATGGCCTTTAATCTTTTAAAAAATTATATTTTATACCAAAAAATTGTGATTTTTGTAATTTAGTCCCTAGCAGCTTTTGAATTCACAATTCCAATTGTTTCTTTTCTTTAGTTGTTAATTATGTTTTTTAAATGTATTTAGTTTGCAATTTTGGGCATTTTAAGTTCATTTGTATCTTAACATGATAATGTGAATTTAGTACATTTTATATTCTCTTTTAAAGTATTTTCAATTAAATTAGTGTTTTGATCCTTTTGTTGATACTTGACTATAGATCGGTCAATATCTCCTCATTTTGGTCAATATATCAAAAGATAAGTACCCCTGCTATCTTTTAAATTCTGACTATATGCTCTTATGTGTTCCTCTACGTTTATGTGTTTTATGAGTTATTTATTTATTTACTTTAAATTTATATTCATTTTTAAGTTTATTTAATTTAAGTTTTATAATTATTTTGGGGTATTTGAATACCCAAGATGTAATAAATAGGTTATATTTTTCTTTTTATAGAAATTGTAATTAAATAGATAAATGTAATAGATTGGTTATATAGATTTGTTTTCTTATATTTCTCCATTTTAGATTATAATTAAGTCCCCAAATGTAGTAGATAGGTTAGATATATTTATTTTTTTGTGTTCCCCCCTTTACATCATATTTAGGTCCCCTAATGTAATAGATACGTTTGTAGCATGTTTATGTGGCTTATGTGCTTACATGCTTTACTTGCTTTCTTTGAAATCTTGCATCAAAATATTATACTTATATGCTATGCATTCTATGCGCTCGTATGTGTTTATTTAATTTAATCATATTTTATATATTTTATTATTATAAACAATGAGAGCATGACATCACTACATTAGTCCGATATTAGTTGTGGCCTTTTCCCACTTCCTTACTAGTCCAATGCTGGTAAGAATCTATAGGAATAGGTTATTCCAATGTTAGACCGGTAAGTCCCTTTTGCACACTAAATTCATAAATTGTGTGACATTCATTCCATTTCTGCATATATTTTTTTTATTTTACGATCTGTTTTTTTCATGTGGATGTTAATTTTTCCTATTTTATTCCCTTACCCCATATATGTTTAATCCATTTCAATTAGACTTCCATTTCTCTAATGAAATTAGAAAATAAGTTAGTTCATTTGCTTTCTTAGATAAGAAGAGCCATCCTTTGAATATGGAAAATTAGACCAGTATGACTTTATTAGTCTTAGCTCGCTACTAACCCTTTAAAAGGAAAAAATTTGTCTCATGAGTCTTAGTCCCCCTATACCCATTATGCTGCATTTCGCTCTTTTTGGTTATGTATACTCATATGTGTAAGGATCGAAGACAACCTAAGAGGGGGATGAATTAGGCTTTCAAAAAACCTGCTAAGATATAGTCCACTTTTTCACAGACTACCTTTCTTTTCTCAAATACCTCCCAATGAACGAGATAACACAAGAGCACAAGTATTCGTGAGATGAAGAGAAGAACAGTTTATGTAGAAAAGCAATAAATGAAAGTAAAGAAACAAACCAGGCTTCAAGCACAATTGAGGTTTGAACACCACTTTTATATACCAAATTACTTCAAGTTGAACAAACTTGCAACCAATCTTTTGTGTACAAGGAAGGGATCACTTCCTTCTTGCCCCAAACCACACTTGGTCAAGCAAGGAAGTTTTACAAACACTCGCAACCCTCACTATGCTACACTATTGAAGAGGCTGTGTCACACTTGAAAAACTACACGAAGATTACACAAGCAAAGAGTACAAATGTTCCTTTTGAGTATTCTAGCACTAGAATCACTCACAATCTGATGTAGGCTTGATGTGCAAAGTTCCCTTTAGGTGGTTGACTTTGTTCTACTTATAGGAGACCAGAAGGTTGTTCAATTAATGCTGTCAACGGGTAGAAGGCAACTGAAGAGTCAACTAGCCGTTGGTGCTGTCGGACGTCCGATACACAGGTGTTGAGCGTCCGATCCTGATCAGTAATCAAGTAACTCCTGGCTTGTCTTCTTCGGACGTCCGAGTCTGAGTTCTTTACTCGTCCGAAGATACTCAAAGAATGTCGGACGTCCGATACTCTCCTTTTGTGCGTCCGACATCATCCTCAGCAGACTTCATTCTTTTTTATCTTCTTTTTCTGCTTTAAATCCACAGACCTGTTTGGTTCATTTCTGAAAAAGGATCTCTACAAAAGGTATTAGAAACATCCAATTATTTTGTAATCATTAAAAGATATGAGTTGAGATAAACAATCTCCCCCTTTTTGATGATGACAAAACAATTGGATAGAGCAAAAAATATAACAGCTCCCCCTAACGAAGTGCATGAGTAGTATACAGGAAGAAACGCAATCCACAACTCAACTCCCCCTGAGACTGACTCCCCCTAACTAGTTACTCTATACCATCAGTGTTAAACCAAATCCAATTCTAATTCTCCCCCTTTTTGTCATCACAAGATTTAGTATCAGTTTTGGTACCAGCAATGCATCTCATCAGAAACAATATCAGTATACACATTTACAATGTACAGCACAGTTTGGAATCAATCATTTAGCAGATATCAATCAGAAACATTCATTCAATCAGCAGATTGCACAAACACATAACCAATCATATCACCCAAGAAAAACATTCATAACAAAACACTTAGTTATAACATTCACAAGCAGTAAACAAAAAATATCCAGTTGTACAGACCATGTGTTCAGCACTTGATACAAAAGTGCAATGCAAAAGATGAACTATAGTCCTAGATAAAGGTGTAGTGACCTAGTAGTGCCTAGATGGTGATTTTAGATGATCCAGGCCTTCTCCTTGCCAGACGATACTGTGCAGGATCCTCTTCTTCTTCAGTTTCTTCATCACTATTTTCATCTGATTCCTCAGTTGCTGGAGCCTTGCCTTTATCCTTGGGCTGAGAACTGGAAGCTAGTGTAGTCTCAGCACCAGTAGTTGGTCCTGTGGGCTCAGTTCTTGGCTCATTTACATTGCTCTCAGGTATTGGAGGGACAAGAAGGTTTCTTTTTTCAATGAAGGAGGATTTTTGGTCAGAGGTCATGGTCATCATGAGACCTTCTTCAATAAGCAAGACATGCTGTTTGAGAACTTCAAGCAAGGAAATGACTTCAGAATTGGATGCGAAGGACCTGCTAGCAGACTTCCTAGGATGAATGGTGAAAGGAGAGACAAAGTCTGACTGATCATGAGGAGTCCTAGGAGTGATAGGGGTTTCATGAAAATTTTTCCTTCTAGACTCAGCAACAGTCTCCTTATAGCACCAATGGCCTTCAAAAAATTTTAAGTTCTTTCGTTCAAAATAAGCTTTTGAGAAGACTGATGAAGCACTGTCTTTGGGAGATTTTCCAGAAAAAGGAATTTCAAAGTGGGCAAAGATAGGGGTTAGAAATCTGCCATAAGAGAGCTTTCTACGGCTGTCAGTGCTAATTTTGAGCAAAAACTTGCACATTACAAATCCAAAGTCAATGCGAATTTTTTCAACAAAGCAGTAGAACAGATAGAGTTCCATTTTGTTTGCATCTGTTCTGTGGCCATCAGTTGGCACTAACAGATTTGAAATGATGGTGAAGATGATCAGGTTCTGAGGACTAAGATCATCCAGTCTTGCCTCAGCAGGAGTATTGAATGTGGTTTGAAAGTAGGTCATGAGTTTAGCATTGTAAAAATGATGGTAGGTAGAAGGAAATTCCTCATATGAAAAGAAATTTGCAATTTTTCCTTTGAAACTAGGTTCAATACTGGTTTTCAGAATGGAATTCACAATGTCAGGAGTTAACATGATGTCTACAGAATTGACCCTAGAGATGAGTTCAGTGTGTGATATACCCTTTCTAAGATTAGCAAAAAATTGATACAGCATGTCAGGGTAAAAGACATTAGGAATGGTCAGAATATGAGTCCATTTCTGGAATTCAAATAGTTTGATAACAGGTTCAAGATCAAGCTTACGAAATTCATAGGGAAGGATGAGCCTTTGGGTGATGAACCCTTTTTGAGAGACTAACTCAAATCTGTCTCTAGCTTCATCATCAATAAATTTTGGAAGAGGAGTGGGTTCTTCTACTAGCTGAGACACAGGATCCTTTCCAGAACGTTTCCTGTTTGAGGTTTGTGTGGCAGATGCCTCTACATTTTGAGCCTCAGTTCTTGTCCTTGGAGACTTCCTGGTAGAGGGTTCAGGAGTTTTCTGACTCCCAGTGGTGTTTCCTTCATTCTGCTGATCATCAGAGGGATCAGCAGACTGTTTTTTCTTGGATTGAGGAGTGCTCTTCCTCTTTGCAGACCTCTTTCTTTTAGCAGAGGACCTTGTGACAGCTTTATTACCCCGGACAGCCTGTTCTGGTTCCTCGTTTCCACCAGTAATGTTTTCTTCAGAGCTCTGTTCTTCCAACTGTTCATCAGATGATTCAGCAGTTGGAATATCCAGTTTTCTTTGGGCAGTTTGCTTCACCTTACCACCACGGGTTACACTCTTCTTTTTGGGTGCCACAGGAGGTGGTTCCATGATTTCAATGTCTTCATCCCTAAGCCTAAAGGATCGTCCGGCACTAGTAGATCCTCCTCTGACTCTAACCATGATGCAATGTGGATATGATTTTTGATGCAGAATGTGGTGTACAGAAGAAGAATGCAGTAAAAGCCAACTAGAGTGCACTAAGAAGCCGCAAGAAGGGAGTTGTGTGAAGTTAGGGTTTCGTATGTGAATTGGGAGTTTTAGGGTAGTTGGGGGTTAGGAGTGATTTTTATGAGTGATTAAGGAGCAATAGAGGTGTAAATAAGTTGGTTGGTTCAATTTCTCGGAACTTGGTTTGAGGAGAGAGGAATTTGAATTTCAAATATTAGAGGAAACTGAAAGGTCGCGTCCGAGACTTATGGAGGAAAATGAACTGAGAAGAATGGGTAACTGCCTTATAGGACTCATTTTTTAGTGTCGGACGTCCGAACGAAATGAAGCGTCCGACACAACCGTCCGAACCAGGGTTTTTCTGAAACTTGGACGAAGAACACTGTCGGACGTCCGTTCCAATTCATCGGACGTCCGATAAGGATTAACTTGAAATAAGACTTAGAACATTTTTTCTGAAACACCCAATTTTGTCCTCAAGGACACAAATTGATCTAGCGGAAGAGCTTTTGTGAGGATATCAGCGATCTGTTCTTTAGAACAAATAAACTCAACACGGATTACCCCCTTTGAGACAAGATCGCGAATGAAATGATGCTTTATATCAATGTGCTTAGTCCTAAAGTGTTGAATGGGATTTTTTGTTAGATTGATTGCACTAGTGTTGTCACAGTACATGGGTACAAATTTATATACTAAACCGAAGTCATTCAATGTGTTTTTCATCCATAACAATTGAGCACAGCAAGCACCAGCAGCAACATATTCAGCTTCAGTAGTGGACAGTGAGATAGCATTTTGTTTTTTACTAAACCAAGAGACCAAGAAATTTCCAAGAAAGTTGCATATGCCAGTAGTACTTTTTCTATCTATTTTACAACCACCAAAGTCAGCATCAGAGAATCCACACAAAGGAAGTTCATGACATTTTGGATACCACAAGCCAAAATTTAAGGTTCCTTTAAGATATCTCAAGATTCTTTTTACCGCATTCAAGTGTGATTCCTTTGGACAGGATTGAAATCGAGCACATAAGCACACAGCAAACATGATGTCAGGCCTACTAGCAGTTAAATAAAGTAAACTTCCAATCATACCTCTGTACTTCTTCTCCTCAACTTTTGTACCTTCTTCATCTTTGTCAAGTTTGGTAGATGTGCACATAGGTGTCCCAACAGGCTTTGAATCCTCCATTCCGAATCTTTTCAGCAACTCCTTGGTGTATTTTGTTTGATTTATAAATGTTCCATCTTGGGTTTGAATCACTTGGAGTCCAAGGAAGAAGTTCAGTTCTCCCATCATGCTCATTTCAAATTCTTTTTGCATGATGATGGAAAAGTCCTTGCACAATTTTTCATTAGTAGCACCAAATATGATATCATCCACATATATTTGCACAATCAAAAGATCTCGTGAGCTTTGTTTTGTAAAAAGTGTAGTGTCTACAATGCCTCTTTTAAAACCATTTTCAATCAAAAATCCACTCAGACGTTCATACCATGCTCTAGGAGCTTGCTTTAATCCATATAAAGCTTTTGAGAGTTTAAACACGTGATCTGGATAAGATTCATTTTCAAAACCAGGAGGTTGGTCAACATAGACTTCTTGATCTATAAATCCATTTAAGAAGGCACTCTTAACATCCATTTGAAATAATTTAAAATTCTTGAAACATGCAAATGCTAAAAACATTCTTATGGATTCCAGCCTGGCTACTGGTGCAAAAGACTCATCAAAGTCTATTCCCTCTTCTTGAGTGTATCCCTTAGCCACCAGTCTAGCCTTATTTCTAACAATCTCCCCTTTATCATTCATTTTGTTTCTAAAAACCCATTTAGTGCCAATGATAGGATGGCCTTGTGGTCTGGCAACCAGGGTCCAAACTTTGTTTCTTTCAAATTGGATTAACTCTTCTTCCATAGCTAAAATCCAGTGCTCATCATTCAATGCATCAACAACATTTTTAGGTTCAATATGTGATACAAAAGCAAGATTATCTACCAGGTGTCTAGAGGAACGAGTCCTGACCTTTTCAGAAGGATCACCAATTATAAGCTCCCTGGGATGATTATGAGCAAATTTCCAGGCTCTTGGAAGATCATTAGAAGTAGTGGTATCTCTATTATTCACTTCTTCAGCTGGACTGACCTGAGCATCAGCATCCTTTGAATCAGTTTCTGGTGAGGCAGAGTCATGATCATTGATTGCTAGCTTCTTCAGTTCTTCTTGAACACCTGTGTCATCATCTTCACCACAACTCATAGAGATGTCACCATTAGATTCATCAAAAGTAATGTGTATAGCCTCCTCTATAATCAATGTTCTACGATTATAAACTCTGAAACCTCTTTTGTTTTCACAATAACCCAAGAAAATTCCCTCATCAGATTTCTTGTCAAACTTTCCAAGATGTTCCTTGATATTCAAAATGAAACATTTACAACCAAATACTTTGAAGTAACCGACAACAGGCTTTTTGTCATACATGAGCTCATAGGAAGTTTTGTTCAAAATTGGTCTTAGAAGAACTCTATTCATGGTATAACAGGCTGTGTTTATGGCTTCAGCCCAAAAATATTTTGGTAAATTGCATTCACTAAGCATGGTTCTAGCAGCCTCTTGGAGAGTTCTATTTTTTCTTTCTACAACTCCATTTTGTTGAGGGACTCTAGCAATAGAGAATTCATGAGTAATACCATTATGATCACAAAATTCTGGAAAACCACAGAACTTGAATTCTGTCCCATTATCACTTCTAATCCTGACAATTTTCAAGCCAAGCAGATTTTGTACTTTAGCAAATAATGAGGTAAAATTCTTAAAGGCATCATCTTTATGAGCAAGGAATATCACCCAAGTATATCTAGAATAGTCATCAACAATCACAAAACAGTATCTCTTACCACCAAGGCTTGCAGTCTGTGTAGGACCAAACAGATCAAGGTGCAGAAGTTCAAGTGGTTTTGAAGTAGAAACACATTCTTAGGTTTAAAAGAAACCTTGACTTGTTTTCCAAATTGGCAAGCATCACAAATTCTGTCTTTTTCAAATCTAATTTTTGGAAGACCTCTAACAAGTTCCTTTTTAGAAATTTCTTTCAGCAAATCCATATTGAAGTGACACAACCTTCTATGCCACAACCATGGGTCCTCATTTGCTACTTTGAGACATTTGAGATATGAGGAATCAATTTTTTCAAGAAAAACTACATAAACATCATTAACTCTTTTTCCTTTGAAAACAATGTTGAACTTTGAGTCAAATATGAGACATTCAAGCTTTTTGAACAATACAAACAGATTCCTATCACACAATTGGCTAACACTTAACAGATTGTAGCTCAAATTGTCAACAAGAAGAACATTGTGGATAAAAGTTTGATCATTCTTACCAACATCGCCAATACCAACAGTCTTGGCTTTGTTATCATCTCCAAACGTTACCTTTCCACTTGCTTTTTGCTTGAGTTTAATGAATTGTGATGCATCACCAGTCATATGTCTTGAGCATCCACTATCAATGAACCATTTTGATTTTTTAGCAATGTTATCCTGGTTCACCTACACACAAACCCACAAGATAATACTTGGTACCCTTTACATATTGGGTCCTTGAGAGTTAGTCTTATGTTTAACTATCCACATGCATCTCATGCCATTCCTCATGTTTTTCTTAACATGACAGTTGCTATTCATGTGACCAGATTGACAACAAAAGTTGCATACTGACATTGGATCAATCAAATGAACAGGTTTAATGAATCTGACTTGCCTTCTTCTGTGGATAGCAAACTCATTTGTATTTTGGTTCAGTTTTATTTGATGAGTATTAACATAAGGTACAGTGTCATTCTTTTGAAGATGGTTCTGTTTCAAATGATGTAACAATTGACATAAGTCATCCATCCTTTTTCTTAAGCTGCATTGCTCACTTCTGAGTATGTCACAGTAATTTTTCTTTTTGTAAAGTTCAGCAAGCACATCAGACTCAGTCCTTTTCAGGTTATCATTTTCATACTTAAGACATTTGTTTTGTCGAAAAAGATTTGCATTGTCTTGTATTAGAAAGCTAATTTTCTGCTTCAGTTCCTTGTTTTTAACAAAGGATTCTTTCAATCTGTTATGCATTTTTTCTAGAAAAGAATTAACATCATCATCAGATTCACTATCACTATCGGTTTGAGAGTTGCATTGTGTTACCTCTTCATCTCCAATAGCCATGAAAGCCACTTGAGCAGATTCCTCTTCTTCTTCAACTTCGCCTTCTGAGTTGCAATCATTCCAGGTAATTTGAAAATTGTTGAACTTTGGTTTTCGTTCAATCTTGTTTTCCTTCTTTTTCTTCATTGGACACTCATTTGCATAATGTCCAGGTTGGCCACATTCAAAACATTTATCGTTTTGCTTCTTGTTGAACTCTAGTTTCCCTCTATTTCTGAAGTCATTAGTCTGATTCTGGAAGGAATTGCTGGATCCGCCTTTCCTGAATCTTCTCTTATTGAGAAATCTTTTGAAGCCTCTTGTGATGAGTGCAATATCACTGTCATCACCTTCCAAGTCATTTTCATCCAGTGAGGCTGTTTCATCTTCATCTTGTGAAGCTTTCAGAGCAATACTCTTCCTTCCTTTTGTGTCTTCTTCTTCCTGCATCTTAGATTTAAGTTTTAGTTCGTAAGAAGTTAGAGAGTTAATCAGAGATTCAATGGATAAGGAATTTAGATCCTTGGCTTCCTCTATGGCAGTCACTTTGCTTTCCCAATCCTTTGATAGAGCATTCAGAATTTTTCTGTTCTTTTCACCTAGAGAGTACTCCTTCTCAAGCACCTCTAAATCCTTGATCAGATCATTAAATCTACAATACATTTTGTCGATGTTTTCATGAGGCTCCATCTTAAAAGATTCATACTTGGTGACCAGAATGGACTTTTTCTGTTCTCTTACGTTGTCACTACCCTCATGAATTTCTCTTAGCTTATCCCACATTTCTTTGGCAGATTTACACCCTTTTACTCTAATTGACTCATTTGAGTCTAAGGCACTATAAAGAACATTCATGGCTTTGGCATTCAATGTTAGATTGGTTCTATCTTGAGCATTCATCTCAGCTCTCGTTTTTGGCCGCAACAAACCTGTTTCTGCATCAAGAAAGTTAGCATCATGCGGTCCTTCATTCACAATAAACCACAGCTCAATATCAATGGATTGCAAGAAGATAATCATTCTTTCTTTCCAACTAACATAATTGGAACCAGTAAACATGGGAGGCCTAGTAACAGATTGCCCCTCAACAAACATAGCATGACTGGTTGTCATCTTACTCCAAGCCGCTTGAGCTTAATCTCTAGGAGACCAAGCTCTGATACCAATTGTAAGGATCGAAGACAACCTAAGAGGGGGGTGAATTAGGCTTTCAAAAAACCTGCTAAGATATAGTTCACTTTTTCACAGACTACCTTTCTTTTCTCAAATACCTCCCAATGAACGAGATAACACAAGAGCACAAGTATTCGTGAGATGAAGAGAAGAACAGTTTATGTAGAAAAGCAGTAAATGAAAGTAAAGAAACAAACCAGGCTTCAAACACAACTGAGGTTTGAACACCACTTTTATATACCAAATTACTTCAAGTTGAACAAACTTGCAACCAATCTTTTGTGTACAAGGAAGGGATCACTTCCTTCTTGCCCCAAACCACACTTGGTCAAGCAAGGAAGTTTTACAAACACTCGCAAACCCTCACTATGCTACACTATTGAAGAAGCTGTGTCACACTTGAAAAACTACACGAAGATTGCACAAACAAAGAGTACAAATGTTCCTTTTGAGTATTCTAGCACTTGAATCACTCACAATCTGATGTAGGCTTGATGTGCAAAGTTCCCTTTAGGTGGTTGACTTTGTTCTATTTATAGGAGACCAGAAAATTATTCAATTAATGCTGTCAACGGGTAGAAGGCAACTGAAGAGTCAACTAGCCGTTGGTGCTGTCGGACGTCCGATACACAGGTGTTGAGCGTCCGATCCTGATCAGTAATCAAGTAACTCCTGACTTGTTTTCTTCGGACGTCCGAGTCTGAGTTCTTTACTCGTCCGAAGATACTCAAAGATTGTCGGACGTCCGATACTCTCCTTTTGTGCGTCCGACATCATCCTCAGCAGACTTCATTCTTTTTTATCTTCTTTTTCTGCTTTAAATCCACAGACCTGTTTGGTTCATTTCTGAAAAAGATCTCTACAAAAGGTATTAGAAACATCCAATTATTTTGTAATCATCAAAAGATATGAGTTGAGATAAACACAAACTAAGTTGTTTTGTTTGATAAAATCCTCAATGGCGTTGTAGTCAAGATTGTTCTATAACGGATTATTTAAATAAACAGATCAGTTGTGTGATAAGTGGTTCATGTGAATAGAAGTGGATTTAATTATGTAAGACTGAGTTGTATGAATTGTAAAGTCCTATCTTTCCTATTTTTGGATTTCATCAATAGTGACAGGTAGTAGTTACTCAACATCATTGCTGTTGAGATCAAGGGTGATTGAACCGGTGTGATCTGTAAATTGGACTGTCAATTTGCATCTATTTACAATTGGATGTTGTCATTGACAAAGAATTTTATTGTGATAAATATTTTGTAAAGGATCATCTTAAGCAAACTAAAAGGCAAGTAACTTGGACTTTGCTAGTATTTGATGATTGTAAATAATGAAGGTCGAACAATGTAATTGTGTAGCAGAGGGCATATACCTCGGATTGACGCGAATGCCTTTGTAGCATGAGGCTCAATCAAATGCCAAGTTTGG
This sequence comes from Coffea eugenioides, assembly GCF_003713205.1. Classification (NCBI taxonomy): domain Eukaryota; kingdom Viridiplantae; phylum Streptophyta; class Magnoliopsida; order Gentianales; family Rubiaceae; genus Coffea; species Coffea eugenioides. The sequence goes on from NW_020864190.1 coordinate 75,104, forward strand.
TCTTACTCTAAGGTACTTGTAGCAGAGGAGGTATGCATTGTACCATAGTTTTTGGCTTCGGTCAAGTAGGTTCGCTGTTCCTCTTACCCAGTATGGTCGTTTCTGTTAATTTAATATAAAGCTGGTTAGATGTATTTAACATTTAATGTGATAAGTAATGGTTGTGTGATTATTGTATTTGTGGTTGTCAAGCTCTTGATAGTGACAACTCTATCATCGAGTGGACTTGGCAGGAGATTTAAGCGATTTGCATATGTTCTTTCTGCAATGAATTTCAGGAATGCTTCTTGATTATTGCTGGACCTGTATGTTTTAAAATGTAAGAGTCAATGGAAGTATGTTGTAAAGATCAAACTTTAAGAATATCCTGTTTGTCAGTTTATGATAGGTGTGATAGTTTGACATTACCATGTTTGCTTGAGCAGTTGGAGGATTGATCAGGATTCTACTTGCAAACTTTGTTGACAAGTTCAAAGCTGTGTGGCACAGAGAATGGTTTTAATTCGTCAATTTTTGGAGTGAGTATAAGTTTAAAATATTCAGTAATATACAATAGTTATAACCAAAAGCAATAATGAATTCAAAGATGTATACTGACTATGGTGGGATGTTGTTTTGAATCTTAGAGTAGCAATGATTGGTTGTGTGTGGATCATATCAGCTCTTTGTTGACATTCCTCAAATTCATGCTCACCCCAAAGTGTCAAGACAATCGGTTGGGAGCTATATGCACAAATTATTAGATGTTATATTAATGAGAGTAATTATCTTAAATTAATTGGACAGAATGTGTACCGTTCGTTAACTACAATTACTTTAGTAGGTGTAGGCCCTCTCATGTTTCTTGGGTTAACATGTATAGCAACTCCAAGCAGATCTAAAAAGTATAGGGATGTTAACAATTTTAATGAATGCATGTAGGATAGTATGAGGGGGACTTAAATATTACCTGTCTCTTCATCTGTGTCAATGTGCTCATAAATTTTGTCAAAACGTTTGAAGTGGAAGACATCTAGTATCATACGAGGTTCTGGTTCTTAAACTTACTGCATGATGGTCTAGTTATCAATAACCCAATAGTATTCATTAGTATAAGTACTAGATCTGGGCTGGACCGTTTCGAGTTTTCCATTGGAGACATAATATCTATGAAATGGCTGGAAATACCTCTTGAAAAATTGGATGTCACCAACATATATCATTGTTTGTGCTTTTCTTCCATGAAATAGTAAAGATGTTATTTGTAAATGGTTATGTTATAGAATAATAAACGATTGCAATATAGTTAGTACTATTTCATTCAAGATAGCTTATGAATAGCTTGTGAGTTTAAAGGGGAGCAAGATGTTCTAGTAGTGAGTGTGTTGCAGATTATGACCAATGTACGTTAATGTCAAAAGAAGAACTATTAACAACCTTATTTTTTTCTAAAACTGAGTTACATTTATTTTGAATCATATCTATAGCCTGCTAAGACTTGTTAATGGCCTTTAGTACATATTCAAGTAGTTATTAAATTGGCTTTTATGACAATTAAGAGCCTTATAGCAGAAATGAATACAACAGAATGAGAATTCACTGTGGTATGAGATTTTGTCTAAGATAAGAAGCAAAAGAAGTAGTCATTTTTTTAACGGGTCATGTTATAGAAG